>NW_009952893.1:2749993-2755216 GCF_000747805.2 Chaetura pelagica | reverse complement strand
GCAGGAATGATCATTTTCTAACTGAGAGTTTTAATTCCTCTCAGTGGCCTAATGTCCATCTAAAACACTATTTAGAAACATATTCTGATGCTATGATGTTTCCTTCACAAATTTTCATTAGAAAAAAACAAACCAAACAAAAAAAACCCATTAAAAAACCCAACCAACAACAAAACCAAAAAAACAATACAAAAACATGCCAATTTGCTATGAGGGGAACAAGGCAGATTTTCTTGAAATAAAGTTGTTATGAAAAGATATACCTAAACATACCAAACCAGCCAGCTAAAATTTGCAGGATGACTTTCTACAGCAGAGATCTTCCACAAGAACATCTCTGCCTTTCATGGGACATAGGTCCAAGTGTGTATGCAAAGACAAAGTTTAAAATATTTCCCCTCTGGTTATTGAGGAAACAAAAGTGGAATCTCTGAAACAGCACATTAAAGCCCTTTTCCAATCACCATATACTAATGATTAGGAAGTCCAGGAAAGTGTTATGTAGGATTATTCTGGAAATTGCTGTTTGAGGCTGCCTTAATCTGGATATGACTGGTTTTGAATACGGATGTCTAAGTCACTAGCAATTTTCATCAAGTTGGCCCAAGCCTGCTCATCCTTTTTCTCTATGTGATGACATGCATTGCAGCCTAGGAGAAAATGTTCTCAGTCCACCCCCTAGAAAAGCTTAATAATTTATTTGTAGCCCATTTCATTCTAGACTAGTGCACACTGCTTATTCTCCTTGCTGCACAGTTGACTCTTAAAGCAGCAGTGTTGTGTACTGCAAACAGCTTTGCTCAACATCCCCCTGTTTTTCATTATATTGATATGTAGCCAGTGTGTCCTGTTAACATTTTCAAAACAAAACAGAAAGAAGAATCAATATTGAGGTTGTTCGGGAGAAATGCCATGACCTTGATTACAACTGGTACAATTCAGCAGCCAAGCTGCAAAAGCAACATACTCTAGTACCACCAAGGTAAGGATGCAGAGAAAACAAGCTGCCCACTGCATAACTTTTGTATAAACTGTTAGGGCTGCAAAACAAGCAGCAGCTCATTAATGTCCTTCTCTTTCACTGTGCTGAGCCACTCTTTGCTGTGTGATAATGTATATGGCAAAGAAAAATGTTTCCCTGTTTTTCTCTCTGTTAAGGCGTTTATGTCTCTGTTTTACCAGACCAGCACGTTGTTGCATTCCACTGAGAAATGGCTTATGTCACACCTGAAATCACAGTGGGCTGAACAAGGCAAAGTCACATAGTCTCACTCCTCAGGAGTTCCTTTTCTTGCTTGCTTGCTTTTCTACCTGAGCAGACAGCCCTATATTCATCTTCAGGCTGTAATCATCAGCTCTACATCCAGATCCTTAAGCTCTTAGGGTGCAGCTGATCTGTGATTCAGCAGTTCTGCCTGCAGTAGGTTTGTGGGATCAGGTCTTAACACCATAGCTGCAGCTGTCCTGTCTGTTCTGCTTCCAGTAGCAGCCAGCTGCTGTGCTGCAAGGACATCCCATCACATGGCTGTTGCATTGTTGTCTCCTTAAGTCTGATTTGCCTCTGCCTTTATTCCCACCACTTTTAAAGTGTATTTTAATATGGTTTTGAAGAGTACCACTCCTGTTCTCTGAGTAAGACCCAGATTTCAGAAGCAGGTGAGTATTTCTGAACTAGATCAGTTGATTTGGGATTGTGAAAATATCTCACACCCAAATCTCCCCCTTGCATCAAATAAAAATACTGAATGAAGTAAAAAGCAGATGCACACATTCAAAGACTAAAGCAACTATTCAGGACTGGGGAACTTTGCAACCATGTGAACAGTGGGATGGTTTAGTTTTCTCACATTTTTAAGTTTGCAGTGCCTGACATCTGTGAATTTCCAGTCCTCTGCCTCAACTTCTTGGCACTAAACTGCATGTCAGTCAGTACAGGCATTTTCCCTTCACTGGCTGCCTCCTCTTTCAGAGGTCTGCAGTCATGGCAGTGTCCAGGTTCACCCTTTCTATGGCACACTGTGCACCTTAAAGTTTTACTCTTCTGTACTAAAGGATCTGAAATTCTATCGTCTGCTTGTGTGGGTTTAAGTGGCTTGGGACAGGTAGGAACATGTGAATGATTTTATGGACCTTAGATTTTGCCTGCAATTTGTGAGAGTGGTCTAGGTGACCATTTCTAGATTCCACAGGGTTAGTCTTCACCTTTCTCATACCCCTCACCCACCCTGCCTTGGTGTTTTGGTAACTTCCTAGTTAGAAAAACCATACATTTTTATGCTAATATCTAGACTGATCATTGGTGTCTTCCAAAATGCAAGGTTAGAGAGCAAGCAACATGCATGTGCCACTGCAGGGTAATAGATCTTAACAGTCAGAGAAGACAGGTCACCTTCTTTTCCTCAGAAACTTGATTATTCTTTCAGACCCAGGTCCCAGCTACGCTCTTGCTGATAATCTGAATAGGGCCAGGGCATTTTATCTTCCCCTGAGTGGCCAGGCAAAAACGTATCTGTAAAACTATGTTTTCTTACCCTCCAAAATAGCCCCAGACTCTCAGCTGGGAATGATCTCTGGCCCATGCTAACTGCCAGCTCTAGCTGCGTTTGAGAGGCCCAGTTGGCCTGGACCAAAAAGAGGAGCAGGAGCCACATCAGCACCCAGGCCATGTGGGCACCCCTGCGCTGGCCTTGGGGCTGTGCTCTGCATCTGTCTGCTGTATCAGTACAGATGTGGCTTGAGGAAGCCTGGGATGAATGATCCTGAGGTATGCATGTATCAGCAAGAGAGAGAAACCCATGGATGCTAAGGAAAGACTGCACATCTATGTGGAAATGGAGACACATCTGCTACAGAGCTTGTATGAGGAACAGTAGTAATGACCGCATAATGGCATGGGCATGAGCTTTGCTAGCAGCCAGAGGAGATGTAGAAGGTCCTCAGTAGCAATATGTTCGATTTGCCTTTTGTAAAGCCAGTGCTGTTTCACTCAGTGCTTTTTGTATCTATACCAGTCTCAATGACCTAGCAGCATTATACTAGCTCACGCTCTAATTGAGTCTTCATTTTGCTGCACAGACAGCACTAATGCTGGATTGCCTGCAGTACAAGCAGGAGCTGCCTCATAAGCACATATTGGCTCCAACTGGAGGTCACTTTAGCCCATTTCTCTGTCTCTTGTAGTGGCCCATAGCAGATGCTCAGGGAGTAGCAGGGCATGCATCATGTATCCCAAAGACAGCAGCTGAGTAAATTTGGGACAAGGAAGACTTGAATGAAAAAGTGTGTTTATTGCTTTTAGAGTTTGGGTTTCATCCATGTGCTCTGGCAAAGGGAAAGATTTTTCTGTTTATATGCATCACATCACTCCTGCCATAAAAGCAAATTACTCTATCCGGCCTCTTGCAATGCAATAGCAGCAGTGGTACCATCCAAAGCAAAATGAGCTGTATATTCCTCCACAGCCCTGCCCCTTCACACAAGTGTGACATAGGCCAGCTCCCCAGTAACGACTGTTGGAGAGAGGGGCCTTGTTTTCTGGTTGTTTGGTGGCAAGATCTATAATAGGACAAGGAACCACAGAATTATAAATTATTCAGGTCAGGCTGGATAAAGAGAATCTTCCTCCAACACAATTTTCCTCCAGTATAAGACAGATGAGGAGAACTCTGCACACACAGACACCTCTTTAGTCTGGGACTGGGCCCAACACACCTCTGCAGAGTCTTGAAAAGACTTGCAGCCCTGGGCTCCTCTGCAGCAATGTCATGAGCCAACCTTGCTATCATCCTATGAGCCCCAGTTTTCTCATTCTTCTTGGGAGCTGATGGCAAATGTCCCATCATTCTTGGAATAGTGCACCTGGGAGGGTCCATCCACTCTGCAATATTCTGTTCTTTCTCAGCAATCAGGAGAAAACAGAGCAGGACAAAAGGGTTTGTGTGAATATATGGGAGTTTCTACTACTACTGCCTTAGCCCAGCCCCTAAAGCATGCCTAACTAAAACAGAAAAAAGCAAGCAGGAAAGTGGGTGAAGGGAACATGAAGTAGGAAGGTGATGAAATAAATCCATTCCACATGACCTAATGACAACAGCACACTTACACAGCTCAGCAGGATCCTTGGGGATCCTCCTGTAGCATGTCAACCCCCTAATAAAGCCTTAGAAATTTATTATATTTTGCTTTCTGTTTCTTTTTATTTATTTATTTTATTCCTTTCCAAACCAGTGATCCTGAAGTTTTGCCAGTAACATGGTAATAGCCAAAAGCAGTACAGAGATAGCTCCTGCTCATAAATGTTCACTCTAAGAGTTTCTTCATCTACTTGTGTGTTTCTGCTCACTGGAAGATCTGGGTTAAGACAGTGTATTTTTGAGCTTTCTCTCAGTTAAGAGTTCAATAAGTGGAATGCTGCAAACTTTCAGAAACACTGTGATTTTTAAGTTGCCTCCACACCTACCTAATAGTTTCGCTATCCTCCAACAGTTCAGCAACCCTTAGATATACACGTAGCTGGTATTAATTGCCTCATTATAACAAGACAGGCAAAATAAGTCCTGAAGAAAACAGCAGAAATTACAGGGGGTAGCAGTACAGGCTGCCAGCTGCAGCCCTCCCTGGAGCTGAGAAGTTGGCCAGACTCCTGCTGATTTTTTTCAGACGCCTGCTGAAGGCTTATAAGCCCCAAGTGTGTGCAAAATAATTTTGCCCAAACTTAAAGCAGAGGAAGTGATGCCTGCAGTTGTTTTGCACCATCCCCTGGTGGGCTCAGGCTTCCTCCTCTGAGGAAAGAGGATGTACTGGAAGAAAAGTGTGATGGACATCTGATTAATAACAGTGCTGGGCTACCAGTGTCCTTCTGAACACTGTCAGCATCACACAGAAAGGCTTACCTCCCTACAGCCAGCACCTCTGTCTTCAGCTAAGCCCTCATCTCCAGTTGTCTTTGGTCTTCCCCATCCCCTGTGCTCTTTATGCTCTCAACTGCCATGTCTGTCTTTTTTTCTTTCCCAGCCTCTCCCCATTTCTTTTTCCTTTGGGACTTCTCTCTGCTTCTACCCTTCAGGTTTCCTGTCTCCCCTCCAAGCCAGCACTTCTGACAGATTTCAAGATATGGCACATTTATACATTTTGTATCAGCTCTAGGGGCTCTTAAGCTTTCTGACTTCATGGGGTTGCACAAATGAGCAAGCACTGTAGCCTGGGAATGCACCTGGAAGTAAG
>NW_009952893.1:2743354-2749945 GCF_000747805.2 Chaetura pelagica | reverse complement strand
TAACTAGCTATTCATTCAATCTGAAAGGGTTATTGCATTAAGAACTCACATTAGAATTGAGGGGGGGAAAAAGCACTTGGTGGCTAAAGGCTGAGCATAAACCCAGCATTTCTTTATCACTGTCTAGGGAAAAGAAAAACCTTAATTACAGTACTTGTCTTTGAATAATATTTCGGTGATAACAGCACATTTCTCAGATTCTGCATGATAAGTACATTAATATTTATTCATTTTCTATGACCTTTAGATAATTCCTAAGGGTCCTATTTTGCTAGTGTTGATGCTTGTTCACTTTTTATGCTCTCTCTGTACACTGGTCCAAAGCATCATCACCATATATCAGCATTCTTCTTGCCTTTGGTAGCCTGTTCCTGTGAATGGCATGAATTAAGTCTGGACCTAACTTTGATCTGAAGTCTCAAAACTGATCTTTAGAGGCACAGACCTTCTGTCATAGTAGACCCTGGTGAACCTCAGCCTGAGTGCACAGACCTGTTCCTGTTGAAACTGTTAGGACTGGGAAAGACTTGCAGCCATCCTTTTTCCAGTAGTTTTCCTCACAGTCTCAAATGTTTGTCATTTATTGATATTTAATTTCCTTTGTTACTTTAATCCACATTCTGCTTCCCTTACACAGGAGACTACTCTGGAGAATACAGGAGTAAGACAATTTTCCTTTTATTTCGCTCATTTTCCTTTTTAAAAACATGCATATTTGCACCTTTAACACCTCAGAAAAGCTTTCTACACTCCAGAAACTGGTTAAAATATTTAGAATTTGTTTTCACCCACTGGCATTCAAACTGAAGGGGCTCTGGTGAGTCAATAATTTCAACAATGGCTACATGGGCATTTTTTGTCAGTGTTTAGGTCTTTAGTATTTTTTTAAAATTATTATTTTAAATGAAAATATTAGTATATCAAATTACAGAAATCTCTGGTTTTTGCTGTTTATGAAAATAGGGTAAGTCTGGCATGGGACTTGACTTTACAGAACTTGTTTACAAATTGTATTTTGAGCAAAACAACTTTTGTGTTTGTAAGTCTAGGCTAGATAAGATCACCATCAGCTGAGTAGTTTTCAGGCAAAACAGAGAGCTTTACATTCCTAGAAGCATGTGCATGTAAATGAGTCCCTGTCTCCTTCCTTCTCTTTGATACACCAAATGCTGAACTCTTAATCATGTTGTTCAGTCTTTGGGGGTAAAAATACAATTCTGAGAGAAGTATAAATGTCCTTTATGTGAAGAAGACTCTCTTATCTGCAGTAATTTGGTTAATAAACTGTGTGATGGTATCTGAAGTGCTGTGCTTCACCCACAGAAACTCTGCATTTCACATTTATTTTTTAGCTCAGTAATTTCAAGATCTTGGAGTGATAACTAGGCAGGGAGATGCCAACATGGGACATTTATTTGTATATCAGTGGATAAGAGTCTCTTTTTCAACTAAACAATTTAGAAAAACAAAATACACTATCTTTCTGGATGGTTGTATTTCTTTCATAAGCAATGGCAGTAGATAAGGGCAGATTTCTGTCCTCAGCTAAGGATTATTTTATCATTAAAAAGTATCAAACTATTATCTAGTCATGCACTTGTCCCAGTGTGAAAAAAAAAGGATTTTTGAAAGCTGAAAGAGAAAAATACGACATCCTTAGTATTCAAAAGTCTTGTATTAACAATATGGGAAAATAGTACATTTTTAAAATAAATACTGTGGGGGTTTTTGGGATATTGTTTTGTGGTTTGCTTGGTTTTTTCCTTAATAGAAAAGATGCAAGTCTTAGGATCCACATTAATCTCAACTAGATTTACAAACTATGAGGAATCCAGACTAGTTGCAATGATTTCTATGAGGAGTATTGAATGAGGCAAAAAGAAAGGTTTTTAACTTAGAGCAGGCACTAATTTTAAGACTGCTTTGGATTTTGTATATCACCTTGTATTTGTAATCTGATTAATATCCACAGGAGCTGGAGAATTTTCTTTAGGACCTGAGGTGGTCACTATTCCCACATCCTAGGCACTAAATCAATCAAACCTCGTTCCAAGACAGGAGTCCCATACCCCTCCCAGAGCTTGGAGCCCAGATGCCTCAGAGCACTGAAATGATGGATCTCTTCCCGGTAGCAGGTTACTGGAGCATAAACACTGTGAACACCCATCTAGCAGCATACCAATCACTGATGCTCTATCCAGAAATGAATTCAATATATTCCATTGTTTCAGAGCATGTTATTTTGAAGACAAAACACAAGGTTGCTCCCTCCTGTACATTAAAAACAATATCCTGGCTGACACAAATAAACATATTACGTTTATTATAGGTACAAATCTCACAGTATTTGTCTCACTGGCAATATTTTTCTCTTGGATCCCAGGTACCAATACCCTGATGAGAACCCACCTCAGTGACCAGTGATGTATGATACAACATTTGGACCAAGAGCAGCCATGCTTCACATGTAGTTTAGCACGCAGTGCAACCTTCTTTTTAATCACCTGAAAATGTAAATTTGAAGCAACCGTGAACATTAAAGGGAGATGAAAATGCATCATTAACCCCTGCACTGGCTTTGTCCTGGCTGTATTGATGAAGGATAAACACAGCAACCTTGACTAATATTTTATTTTAATGAGAGTAAAAGTAAATTGCAATAAGCACACAACATAGGGAATTAACAGAAAATTAAACAAGCTCTACATATAAACCTGTAAATCCACTCTGAGGCAATTTGAATTCTTCATCAGGCTGGGGATTGTACACATATTTCTTTCTTTCTTTATTTTATTGAGTGCTCATATTTTATTCCCGAGTGGGCCTGCACATATTGATTCGATCTCCTGTTCAGTGAACCGTGTATGTGCAAATATCTAATGGGAGAGAAGACCTGAAAGACAAAAAGTCATTGTTTTGGTCAGACCACACATCCTTGGAGATTTGCCTGGCCCAAAGAGGATGTTATTGCACAAGTGGCACAACCTCCTTTTGAAGCCTAGAGGGGAACTCATGAAGCAACATTTGTGCATTGCAGCTGAGAAAAACTCTAATTTGTACTGCTTATCTCTGATCCATGCACAACAGATCTGAGAGGAGGATTTTGTCCTTAATTTGTTCCCTGGTGTCTACATGTTTTGAGTGTGTTAGATCAATGAACGATGCTACATTCCATATGCGCCGCAACGTGTAGACCTAGCTAGGTACACTGAAGATGAAGAGGCAGCCCCAACTTTGAACCTACTGTTTGTTAAACAGCTTTAAACATTAGGCAGATGATTCTGTAAAGTGAATTAATTAGCAATAAAGACCAAAGACACATTCTGTGTGAATAAACATAGATCTAGTTCTTAGTTAAAACTAAGTGACTGTCAACTAATAATAAGGAGTTCTGTGGACTCTGTCAGGCTTTGAGAATCCTGTTTTTCTTAAAGGGAAACTATTACTCTTCCTAGCAAAAAATGCCTACACAATGTTTGAATCTGGGTGGTGGAGTGAGACCTGTAGCTCCAAGACTCAACATCTTCAGCTGTCTGTGGGAACCATCTTCTAGATTTTTCTTATTTATCTAGGGTTTCTCTGGGGAGGGCAGGATGGTGTTAGCTCACAAACTTGATGGATTTCAGATCAGCAGGTAATCTGTCACTTGAAGAGGTGACAATGACAAGAGGGAAAGACTTCCTAATTTATTCATAAAATACTTTATCTGTCTATTTCATTTATTTAGTTCATCCTTCACAGGTAAAAACATTGTAAAAAGGAAATTAATCCTGACCTTGGACGTGAGAAGCAGAATGCTGATAACTCTGGCTCTGGGGGTATGAATAGGCCAGGACTTTTTTCACCTCAAAGTGTGAAAAACATGATAGACTGATATTATCTCATGTATTCCCCCCTTGAATACTTGCTGATACCACAATACCACAGAGGCTTTACTGACCTATTCGCAACACTTACCAGAAGCTCACATTCAGTATAACAAGTCACATACCTTGTTTGTTGTTTTTGCATAGCACAAAAACATCTCTGGTACATTTTGTCTGTCTTTATGTAGTCATCACCAGTGAACAGATTACATCATGTCACAAATGCCAGAAATTTTTAAGGAATTTTTCATGTAGTTTAAGAATTGACATATATTTTTCAGTGAGCGGTAGCTCCTTTCTAAGTTCAACACAGCCTTGAAAGAATTATTGCATGATCTTCTGGGCAGAGACTCTGAACAGCAAAAATTCATTGGCCAAATCCCAATGTCATTTTTTTGCCTTTGAGGAGTGCTGAAATAACACTTAGAATTTCACTAGTACTTTTATGTCCTTAAATCTTGAGTGATGCAACATACTATTTGTAGAAGACAGTATTATTCCATGCAATTACATTTTGATTTCACGATGGTAATATGGAAGAGGATTTTGTTGCTAGAAGTTAACTCCTCTTAACAGGATAGAGTCCGCTTGCTGAACAAAACTGAGATACTATAACTATTCTTTTAATTGAAGACCTTTTCACCAGCAAACTTCAGATGCAATCCTTAGTATATATTTCAGTAAGTTATATTTTGTGCAAAGCAAGGTGTGAGGACTCAAGAGCTTGATGCTATCTCTCATTTAATGCAGTCAGCTTGATCAGGAATTGAGTACCTTTTTTACTGATCTACACTCTCTTCTGTGTTTCACGAGCTCTTTGTCCATATCAGCTGGTCTTCAAAGACAGTCCCAGCCATTCTCTTTTTCAGATTTCAGTCTTCTAAGTTCAGATGGTCTGTGGTGATGAAGCATATACAGTTTGGATTGCATTTAGTAGTGTACCAACCTGTATTGAAGTGGAAATCTGCAGAAAATGGACCTCTGTAGAGAATTAAGATATGTTTTTCAAAGGCATATAATTTGAGCAATTTTGAGTTTACTTTGCTGAATTTTTTTTAACAGATCTCCAAAAAGTACATTTTTATAAGAAATTGCTTTCTTGTCAGATGTCACAACTTTACACTGAAGAATGGAAGTGTTAATATTTCTCACAGTGTGGCTGTGAAAATGAACATAACAGTATTCTTTCCCTTAATCTCATTCTAAGAATGCCAAATGCATTTTTATCTAACCTATTTGTAAAAAAGCCCAAACCAATAGAATATCAGTGAAAACTTTTTTTTTTTTTTAGCCTGATGGTCACAGTTACTATTAATATATAATGTGAGGGTTTAGACATATATATAAAACACTTAGATGCCTTTGTATGTGTACTTATGATCTCAGATATGCGTAGAGATACATGTATGAATATTTAGAAATGCATGCATTGAAAGTTAATGGAAGATAAATCAATCAGCTGAAATTGAACTTTCACATCTTCATTCACAGGTTTCTGTGTGTCAGAAAGGGCCACCACTACTGGCCTCATGACCAAAAGTACTTCATGAATCATCTGAGCTCCAAGGGTCATTGTGTCACTGCAAACCAGATTTTTGAAGGAGCTTGCCATGATGTTCAGGCACCTCATTTCCATTGATCTGTGAGATGGTTTAGCAGGTAATGACCACTGCTGTTAACACAACTTATACGTGCAGAGACCCGTGAGACTCAGTGGGAGACTGTGCTGTAAACTGTGCTTTGTTTGCAGGTATAAGGATCACACCTTAATTTAATCAATAATTAAATAAATTGATAACATGAAACATAGTAACTCTTCTGCATGGGAAAATTAATGTTAAAATGCTAAAAGTGAGGAAAAATCAGCAACTCTCTGAAAAGAGAATGATAATACAAAGGGTAGAGAGTGGATTATCCTCATTTCTGTACACAGTAAAACTCATAGTGAGCCCTTCAACAGCCAGACTGCTCACCAGTCTTCCCTTGCAGTAACAAAAAATCACAGTGGAATTGCTTTGTCACTGGTTTTATCCTTTGGCTTTTCAGAAATAAATGGATGTGAATTCCAACTATTCTACCTTTCTTCTACATCTCCTCTTCGCAAAAAATATTGCAGCACAGAGCTCCTCCATCTGAACAATTTGCACCTTCCCTGCCATTTGGGACACCAGGCAGAGCTGTACAAATGTTTATGATTTACCTATTTTGCAGCTACTCTATTTGCAACACCTTTTTGCCTAAATTACACACAGATCTATCCACAAACCTCTCCTGAGTGCTTCCAGGGTTTGCAGAGAAGGGCATCTTTTTGCAGATGAAGGAAAAAAATCGTGGCTTGTGCGTTCTCAGTTTCCTCTTAGGGCTTCCTGAAGCCCTGAGAAAAGAGGAGCACGGTTCAGGAAATTAAAAGAAGGGAAAATAACTGTAATTTGTAATTTCATATTTACTGAAAGATAT
Organism: Chaetura pelagica; assembly: GCF_000747805.2. Taxonomy (NCBI): domain Eukaryota; kingdom Metazoa; phylum Chordata; class Aves; order Apodiformes; family Apodidae; genus Chaetura; species Chaetura pelagica. The sequence continues at coordinate 2,743,622 of NW_009952893.1, read as the reverse complement.
AAGGAAAAAATGTTGTCAGGATCTACTTTGTCCCCATCTACTAGTCCTTGGTCTTAAGACAATTCAGAGAAGAAAACCTCTGGAGATGGTGAGAACATTCAGTCTGCATGCAGAAAATGGTTGGCCCTCAGATCATAACATGATCATAACATGAAGAGCTATGTTAGATGTCCTGCTTTGCTTTCTAAATTTCTTCCTACTCCCGCTTGTCACAGGAATATATATATATATTATTAATAATATTATATATATCTATATAATAATATAT
>NW_009952893.1:2740744-2741552 GCF_000747805.2 Chaetura pelagica | reverse complement strand
ATAATAATATATATATATATGTATGTATTTTTTTTTAAGTAGGTTAATCCTAGTCACATATTGAATCATAAAATAATTGTAGTAAATTATTTTTATTGATTTATCCTAAGATGTGATTCTTTTATGCTGGTTGAAGAGTGTTAATCTTTGACCATTTCAGAAAGATACTATTAAATGTACCTTGCTGATAAATGTAAAATACTTGCCATGATATGGGAGTCGGTCTAAGAAACTGAATAATAAATTTTATAATAATAGATAAAGGTGAGGCAGGTGCTTTGGTTAAACACAGAAATAATGGATCATGCTGGATTTTCATTTTCCTTGTTTGGGAACTGCAGTATTGTACGAAATATGTGTGTGTATATATATATATATATAATTTGCTATTTTTAAATTAAAGAAAACCCTATTCAACTTGACTTTTAAATAAGAGTATTTCACCACTTGTATTTATATTTATTGAATTCTAGGTTTGAATTTCAGAAACAGTAGGATAGTCACTTTGATCCTGAGATGAGAAGAACGTCCACTCTCATTTTTTACAATTGAACACAAAATGCTTTCTGAAATTTTTTTTGCTCTTCCTTTTTTCAGCCAAAATTTCTTAAATGTTCATTGTAGAGCTCAGGAATGCAAAGAGGATGAAGAGTGCTCAGGATTTTTTTTATGTCTGAAAAGCATTTTTATCATTCTCCTTTGAAGTCTCTGCAAGTTATCTAGTGTTTGTGTTAACTTTCTGTATGAACAGAGAGACTGATTTATCTTCCTAGGAGCCATTTTAAACATCAGAGAAAGTGAAGAGCAG
>NW_009952893.1:2714482-2740728 GCF_000747805.2 Chaetura pelagica | reverse complement strand
AAAGCCCAGTACAGAAGTGCAGCCATTGTAAGGGTCTGTTTAAAATTCTGACTTGGCTCTTGCAATAGAGTTATCTGAATCCACCTCCCAAATAAGTGATCACTGCAGATCCCAGTCCAATGAGTGAGACTTCTTTCTGCACATGTCAAGGTTCCTTTTGGCTTGTAAGTGATAGATTTCAGAGTAGTATCCATGGGGTAAAAAAAGTAAAATGCAGAAAATACAGGTAGGAACAGTATAGCATCTTCATGATGGCTGCTTAGAAACAGAATCTTATTTCTAATGGGTGTGATGAAATTACAGCAAGTTCTGCATCTGTTTGGTCCTACAAGGGAACAAAATGCTCAAGTTAGTTTTTATTTCAGTGGAAGTTAATCACTCTTTTATTTCAGCCTTAATACAAGACAGCTCAACAAGTTTATTTTAGGTTTTCTTAGATACTTTGTCCCTAAGAAATGGGGGAAGAATAATTAGGTGTACAGGATTTAGTCTTTGTAACTCAAATGTCACAGAAACTCATAAAACTCTTGAACTTCTGTGCTTAATTTCCTGATGATATATGACATATACATCTGCCTAATTTAGTGCTTGTTAAAGGAATAATATTAACAGTTAAGGAGTATAAAGTCTTAACTAGGTTTTGCAAGCAGCTAACTACTGTAACAAAGAGAGCCCTTTATTCTGTATTTACTGCAAAAAGACCAGAGTGTCACCAATATAACCTGAGAAGACTAAAGTTAATCCAGCAGCTGCAAACAGTTGTTAAAAACTAACCTGTCCTATGCCATTGTAAAAATTTGGTATTTCATTTTATTCCCAGGTGGAGGTTAATTTTTTACCAAGACTCAAAAATGAATAATTATGGGAGATTTTAGATAGAAAAGACCCAATTAAGAAGGACACTCAATATCAATTCAGCAGTTTATTTTGAATCACTTCTCAGTTTGAGTTCCTGTACTTCTCTTAAAGAGGCTGCATTAGTTTGTGTATCTACTTTAGAGTTAGAGTTGGTGGAATCATGCAAGAAATAAATTTACAATTTAGTCACAAATGAATGACCATGGATTTGTTGCTATTCTTGTTATCATGACAGAAGACATTTCCAAATATTTTTGGCCCAGTGTTCACAGTATTCAAAACAGCGTCTGTGAATCATCAGTATTCTCCAGATTTGTACCTGAAGCACATTGTTCACTACTCACTGTTCATTATTTGTTAGTCATAACTCATTATCTTTTGTTAACATTTCAGTTAGCTAATCAAGAAGCAGAAAATACCCTATGACCAATAACATCCCACAAATTCTGATTAATCAAAATGAGCAGTTCATGAACAGAGCATTGACTAAAAATCATTTAGCGGAACCAGTTATCAGACATACAGTATTAATGTATTGGCACAAATCAAGAGTAGTTTGTGAATGAGTCATCAACCAAAAACCAATTTAATTTGGGGGTCCTAATAGCACTAGTAAATCAGTGTTTTGACACAAAGCACTCAGTTTAAGTATCACATTCCCCTTTCTTTAAATGCTATTTCTTTGTGCCTTTTCAAAGTGAACTGGGCAATTGCAGCTGTCTGGAGAATTGTCACTTTCTCTAGTGGGAGAAGGGTTAGCTCCTGTTTGTGTTTGGTTGAGAAAAAATACTATTTAATTTTTATTTAACTTGTTTTCTATGTACCTTCTTGTCCCCATGAATCTCATCCTGGGTCTCACTCACCTTTCGACATTTTTATACTGCCTTAGCAGAAACCCTATTATAATGACTAAATGATGTAAACAGGCATTTCTGGGACTGAGAATCTGACCTTATATTGTAGTTCTAGTCACGCTTTTTAACTGATAATTTTTGTATGAGTTCAAAGTAAAGAATAATTTTATTATCCTTTAACTATATTTCAAGACTCTATGTCTCAGCCTTTTGAAAGACCAGAATTCCCAGACCTGATTGAGAACCATGATGTGATGGATTAAGATATTGAATGGACTATCTACTCCAAATAAGACTCTGGTAGGTCATGACCAAATTACCTACTGCATCTCAAAATAAAGGTGGTAAATTGAAACAAGTTGTGAAAAGAATGAGCAAAGTATAAAGACGTGCGGTTGACCTTGGAGCTCTCCAACACATTGGGGCCCCAATTTAAATTTGATTTAATGCAATTTATTAAAAACAACAATGGGAAGATATAGTTTCATTCAATTATATTTACCTCTTTTTCTTGAAGAAGTTGCTGCTGCAAGCCTTATGAGGAGCACCTGAGGGAAACGGGGTTGTTTAGCCTGGAGAAAAGGAGACTGAGGGGAGGCCTTACCACTCTCTACAACTACCTGAAGGAGGCTGTAGCGAGGTGGGGGCTAGTCTCTTCTCCCAAGTAACAAATGGTAGGACAGGAGGAAATAGCCTCAAGTTGTGCCAGGCGAGGTTTAGATTATATATTAGAAGAAACTTCTTCACTGAAAGGGTTATTAAACACTGGAACTGGCTGCCCAGGGAAGTGATTGAATCACCATCCCTGGAGGTACTTAAAAATGTGTAGATGTGGTACTTAGGGACATCGTTTAAGCACTGGACTTGGTAGAGTTAAGTTAATGGTTGGTAGAGTTAGGTTATATTTGAACTTGATGACCTTAAAGGTCATTTCCAATCAGAACAATTCTGTGATTCTGTGATTCTGTAGTGCTGGTCCTTTTCTAAAGCAGCTACATTGAGACATCTGAAGATGCTACTTCCAACTGCTAAATCCAGAGATTGGTCTTTGAATCAGCCGGGTCTAGTTAACTCAGAGTTGCTGGAGTAAGAAAAGCCAAGATTTTTTTTTTTTTTTATACAGGTTGTGTCATTATTTGTTGGAGAGACCATTCTTATTTTTAGGTCGTATCTAAAGATCTGTAGGGATAAGATAACATAATAAAATTTAGGACCAGAGGCAGAGAACATCTATTACCATTGCATGACATCTACTAATACATTGCTGAAAAGCCTTGTTTTACACGTGAATATACAGCATTATTGTCATACTTTATTTGAACACACATTTTCCACAATAATTCATTAGACATATTTCTGCAGTACAATGCTGATGCTTTTAAGTAGCTTCTTGGAACTTCAAAGAAAACTGAAGCAGCAGTGTACTTATTTATAGCTTAAAGCCATATGTAGTGCATGTTACACTGCATTTGCATTGCAATCAGTGCTCTTTAAAGAATAAAAAGGACAGTAGTACCAGGTGAAGGTATGAAAATCAAAAACTTAATGCACCTGGTACCTAATACAGAAGAAAAATAAAGTAAAAATTGTTGGCATGGACGTATACTACAGTTGTCAATTTCATTCAGAATAACTGGTCTAATAGACAGCTCTTTTCCATAGGGGTTGGACAAGATTTTGATTCTGCAGTGTAATTCCCCTCAATTTTTCCGTGTGTCTGAGCTGTGCTGCCATCATACAGAGGTATTTGTTGGAGAAATTTGCCATCTTTTCTGATTAAAGCAAATGGCTTATCCTCCTGTCTTTCCTAATTTAATGTAGCAGATGATACCAAGCATATAAGAGGGCTCAAAATGACCTTTTGGATGAGATTTTTATGCTTTTTATTGAGAAATGTTTAATACAAAATACATCTTTTAAAACAGTACAAATGTTCCTATATATACAAGAAAAAACTCTCAGAAGCTACAAGGTGTTCTGGCTCAGAATTAGAGCTGAAAATCTTTTCCATTTGCATGCAACTTGTGACTTTATTCCTTTGGAAGTGGCTTCTTTGCCCATTGCTCTGCTACGCCTATCTATTTATATCTATATAATATCTATCTATCTATCTATCTATCTATCTATCTATCTATCTATCTATCTATCTCTATATCTACCTATATCTATATCTAAAATACTTTTGATGATATTACCCCAGTGTAAACTTTGCATCTAGGATAGAATTGAGCTCACAAAAAATGGATCAGAAAGCATATATTCTCATAGTTCATAGGGGAACTGAGATAAGTGATAAAAATGAGTTTTCTCAGTTTAGAAATTATGACGCAACAGATATATGAATGCAACATTTATGGGTATGATATAAAATATTTTTATGCCATTAAAGAACAAGATGGCATAAGAACTGTCCTATAGCAATTCTAGTAGTGTCAACATCTCCTCATTAGCTGGATTAATTTAGGCATTACATTAAATTATCATATTGCTTTGCACAGATCAGAATTTTCTAAATTGTTAGGAAAGAGCATTGATATTTAGTCAACTACACGGGCAATTTCTTTTTAAGGAACAGTTGATGGAAACTCACTTCAAAATATTGGAGAATATGAGTGGTTTGAGTAGAAATGGAAAATGTTTGCAGAGAATGTTGGAATCACTCTATTAGAGGTATCTGAGGATTTACTGTGTCTTACAGTAAAGCCTGAAGAAGGTACAGGATTCAACTACCAATCACTATAAGGCCTGTGAAGCTAAACCTGTGGATTTATCCACTCAGGTGCCATGCAAGAGAATTTATCTGTTATAAAGATGTCAAGGACCATGGCTTCCAGAAGATCTGACATCTAACATAGGAGGTGCTATACAGAGCTGTCTAGTTTAGGTCTAGAATGGAGTATCCAAAAAAAAAAAAAGTTAAACAAAATCTGTATTTGCTTTCATTAGCAGGGCATTGATAATTTATATTATTTTTTTCCTGGTTCTTTTGTATATTGAAACAGTTCATTTATAAAAATGTGTATTTATAATGATATAATCCCAAATTATTGCTCCAAGGAAAATCTCTGGAAGTTTTTGTCTTTCCACTCTGAGAGTAAAATCTGAGTTTCTAATTCTGAACAGACTTTTCTGGCATGGTTGCCAATAATAGACCAGTCCTGTTAACACACAGTGATTTTGGAACTTAATTCAAAATAGTTTTCCATTTTAAAGTTTTATAGACAAAGTATACCAACTCACTTAAAAATTATCTATTAGTTGGGCAGCTTTCAATATCTTAATCTTAATTTGATTGCCTTAATTTGTGTTGCAGAGATTTCACCTGCTCTGCATCTAAATTTAAACATTTCATGTTTACAGAAAGATGATAATATTTAGAAAACAAAGAAAAAAATGAAAGCTGCATTCAAACACATTATTTATATAATTATCCTATAATTAAAGTAATTACAGTTTGTGATAAAAAGTAGTCTTTATTTTTATTTGAAGGCTTCTTGAGGGGTGTTTACAGATCATTGCAGAGAAGCTGCTTGAAAAATAACTGGAGATTTTCTTATTTTGGCAAAAGATTTAAGTTGCATAAAACATGTTCTTAATGAAAAAAAACTATGCATCTTCATAGTCTTTTAATTGACAGGTTTGTAGGAAAGAGGGTTACAGAGATGTTCAGAGGTATTTTTGAGCTTTTATATTCTTAACAGCAGCCACTGCTACTCTGAATATGAATTTTTTTAATAAGAGATTATTTCTGACGTACAATGTTAAGAGCACTAAAAATGGTGTGTAAATGAGAGATTTGCCTTTTGGTATTTTTGAACTTCCAGATTCAGTTTGTTTGTCTTTTTAGAAGCAGGAAAGCTTGAAACTAACAAAGTGAATGTGTAGGTGCCCATGACACTACCTGAATCTAGGAGCATTGGTTTTGAAAAAGATCCACTATCACAAATAGAGCTGAACCCCAGAACAGGAAGCCATTACACAGAAAGCCAAATCAAATAGTATTTTTTCCTTTTATTGGTACACAATCTACCACAGGCAGCAGAGTGAGAAAGAAAAGGACCAGGGATCACCTCAGAGTACTTCTACAAATGCATCCCGGGTCTGCTGCAGCATTGCTTGACAGCACATATCACCTTCGTCATGAAATGAAATCTGGACTATTGGGGGTGACTGAGGGTCCTGCTGCTCTGTCAATGTGGGTGGGAGTTTCTCATTGAACTATCCTGGACTTCTAATTCTGGGTTTATTATTTTTTACCTCACAAGCTGTATTTTACTCCTTCACAGAACAACAAAACACAAATTGTTATGATCACATTAATCCTAGAAACGAGGCCCATAACTTCAAATAACATACATGGGACATATTCAGCAAGAAATACTAGCTACTACGTTGCCTTGATTACATTCATGTAAATATCGACATGCGCACAATCAATATCTGCCAGGACTGTGGAAAATTAGGAAAGCTATAACTGTCATAGAATGACAGTTTTATTTATTGTACAAGCTAAAGGGAAGTATCTATTGACTTGATCTCTGGAAAAAAAGCATCTATTTATTATTTGAAATGAGCCAAATCAATGAACAAGATGAGTATTTCTATAATGATAATAAGTAAAGTAGAACTTTTTGGGGAATTTAGTTCTTTCTTTTTTAAAAATGACTTTTTTCTTTTTTTTTCCCTTTTTTTTCTTTTTTTCTGTCCAGCCTTGTGAGCAGGTTGGAAGAAGCAGTCAGTAAATAAGGGCTTTAAAATAAAACCTATAGAAAACTCCCTCCATCACAGCCTCCAACCACCTATTCTAATTTCCAGAGTGTTATGTGCTTGCACGAGTTGCTGCCGACTATCATCTTAATCATTGAACGTGGGCGCTTTCTGTGAAAGCTGGAGAATCTCTACTAAGCAGTATTATAGGGTGCACAAGAAAATGTCTGTTTCTATAGGGACATCTTGAAGCTCTAAAAAAAATTGCAAGTTTCATCTCTGTAATCTGTACAACATTTGCCTGAATTATTTTGGTCTTTGGAGATGTACAAGTTCTTGTTATTGCTTTGGCCCTTAGGATATGGTCCGTACCTGCTGTATCTTGCCCAGTCTGCAAACGTAGAGAGAATAACTGTCTGTGATCAGTCAGTGACTCCCTACCCATCAGTTTGTAAGGCATGGATAAACTGTTTTTAGTTTCTAACACTAAGCTTGTATCCTTTAATACTGCAGAACATATGTTCAAATTACTTGGCGTTTCATGTTGCTTGTATCACTGTTTCTAGGAGAATTGAGCGTTGCTCTTATGCACAGTATCAGATAACAAGACCTCAGCAGCTTCAAAGGCTAAATGAGAGGTCTTGGTCAGCTGATCTTATCAGTAAATATTGAGACAAGTGAAGAAGAGGTTTGAGAATGCAGTGCTGAAAAGACCCTGGGGCTTAGATGGGACTGGGCTATTGGAAGACCCAGAGTGTCACTACAGCAGTTTTACCTGCCTTACTAGTCAGGTGTCCATAACACTCAGGAAAAAAAAAAAAAAATCTATTACCAAATAATTTCCAAATTATTTATGAATAGTTCAAATAATACGGTGATAAGGAGAATTCATAGCCTCACAGCAAAAGAGACTAAGTTACTCCTTACACATTTTTTTACTCAATACCCTGACATATGAGAGGTCTAACTTCACTAAGCCTGATCTCTACCTAAAACTGCAGTTCCATTCATAACTAACCCCACTCTTAACATGTTTCCCTAGAATTAAAAATAAATCTTTCTTTCAAGTCAGGCTTAACAAAAATCCATGAAAGAATTCAGAAAGTATTCTTCCAGCATTTGCAAGTACAGCTTACCACCACATTGGCACTTAGTAAGAGTTGGAATAAATATGTTCTTAAGTATATATCACTTCTGGGGCAGTGAAATTCCAGAATAGTTAGTCCATCAGTCTTACTGCTTTAAAGGGTTATTTTTATCATTGAACTGATTATTAACCAGAGGAGCTCAGAATGGCAGTTGTGTCAGACTCGTAACTTACACCTTCAGCAGAGGAATTAGGAAAACCACACTGTTTTGACATGTTTCTTTCACTTTGCCTTTTTATTTGGTTTTACAGATCCTCTCCTTTGCTTTAATTTTGACATTCTGGAGGAGGTGTAAGATACACTTTCTTAAAATATTGATCTTGTTATTGTCACCAGGTGATTCAAGAAAACAGAGAAAACCTGATTACAGATGCACCATGACATTAATCTTATTTTAATGTTAAGAGGAGTTTAATGACCATTTGTTTTACATACTCTTTCATTTTTTTAACAGTTCACCACATATCTGATATCTGTTTGCCCTTGAGAAAGAAAGGAAATCAGTGACTTGTGAGTCCAAGACCTTTGCAGAGTTGCTTTCTATGGATATGACATCACAGGTAGGGTGTTGTTAACAGGTACCAATCCACTATTTTAAAATAGTTATAACTCAATTATTGTTCAGAGGAGTTACTTGTGACCACCATAAATTTGTGTCCAAAGGGGCAAAGTTTAGCCTTGAAGTGCTGATATCAAGGGTAACTCTGGCAAGACATTCAGTAAGAGTAGGATGTCTATCTTTTTTAACCATGGAACAGTCTATGGTTATTTGGTTAAGACATCAGAACAGGACTGATCAGCAATCTTACATAATGTTTTGAACCCACTTTCTTCAGTGGTTTTTCTTAGCTTCTGCTCAGACTTTTTAAGAGTTTAACTCCTTCTTACATTGAAAGAAGAAAATGCCCAATAAACTTTTAAACTTTTTTTCTATTTTTCTTAAGGAAGTTGAGTTTAGAGTGAGAGTGACCTATGATTTGACAATCATGAGGTATCTCAAGAGATTTTCTTCATCATTTAGGAATACTGTTTTAGTCTCAAGACAACTGTTTTTCTCATGGAAAAACAGTCCTAATATTTATCAACCTGAAAAATGTTTTGACCCTAAGAAGTACTTCACTGCTTACAGTTACAAATTTTACAAACCAGGATCTGGTTACAAACTTAGAATCATAGAATCATTAAGGTTGGAAGGGACCTTAAAGATCATCAAGTTCCAACCCTCCTGCCATAAGCAGGAAAAACCCTACCACTAGACCAGGTTGCGCAAAACCTCATCCAACCTGGCCTTAAAAACCTCCAGGGATAGGGCATCAACAACCTCCCTGGGCAACCCATTCCAGCTCTCCACCACCCTTACAGTGAAAAATTTCTTCCTAATATCTAACCTAAATCTCCCCTCTCTCAGTTTAAAACCATTACTCCTTGTTCTATCACTATCTTCTCCGATGAAAAGCTCCTCCCCAGCTTTCCTGTAGCCCCTTCAAGTACTGGAAGGCCCCTATAATATATCCCCAGAGCCTTCTCTTCTCTGAGCTGAACAGCCCCAATTCCCTTAGCCTGTCTTCATAGCAGAGGTGCTCCAGGCCTTTGATCACCTTGGTGGCCCTTCTCTGGGCTCTCTCCAACAGGTTCATGCCTTTCCTGTGCTGAGGGCACCAGAGCTCTACACAGTATTCCAGGTGGGGTCTCACCAGAGCAGAGCAGAGGGGCAGAATCACCTCCCTGGCCCTGCTGGCCACACTTCTTTTGATGCAGCCCAGGATGCAGCTCCTCTCTGGGCTCCAGCACACACTGGTGGTTCATGTGGAGCTTCTCATCTATTACCACCTCCAAGTCTTTCTCCTCAGGGCTGCTCTCCAGCCATTCCTCCCCCAGCCTGTATTTGTGCCTGGGGTTGCGCCGACCCAGATGCAGGACCCCAAGTGCAAGCGCTTGGCCTTGTTGAACTTCATGAGGTTGGCACTGGCCCAACTCACCAGCCTGTCAAGATCCCTCTGGATGATGTCCTTTCCCTCTTGTGTGTCAACCACACCACACAGCTTGGTATCATCAGCAAACTTGCTGAGAATACACTCAATCCATGTCTCCAACATGTTTGTCTCTAACAAAGATGTTAAACAGCACTGGTCCCAGTACTGACCCCTGACGGACACCACTCATCACCTGCCTCCACTTGGACACAGAACCATTGACCACAACTCTCTGGGTGCAGCCATCCAGCCAATCTCTTATCCACCTAGTGGTTCATCTGTCAAATCTATGCCTTGTCAGTTTGGAGACCAGGATGTCATGTGGGACAGTGTCAAACACCTTGCACAAACCCAGGTAGATGACATCAGTTGCTCTGCCACCATCCACCATCTCTGTAGCCTTGATGTAGAAGGTCACCAGATTGGTCTGGCATGACATGCCCTCAGTGAAGCCACATTGGCTGTCACCAATCACCTCTTTATTTTCCACGTGCCTTAGCAGACTTTCCAGGAGGATTTGCTCCGTGACCTTGTCTTATATATAATATTACAGTTTCCCCTTTTTTGATTGTTGTTGAGGAACAGCTTTTAGTTCACTGTTACTAATAGAAGGATTTTCTAAAACTACAAGAAAAACACTTCTTCCCAAAGTTGGCTTTAAAATGTGTATAGTGGTGCAAATAAAATTATGCATAACTAAGCATCTGGAAAAAAATATTCCCTATTCTATTAAAAACAAGTGAAATGAGAACAATTCACATTTTTCTTAAAAGGAACAATTTTGAATCTGTATAATTAAGCAAACACTTAAAGATAATCTGCTGGGGAGAAAAATAACCAAAGAATTTCTGAGGATATTAACTAAACTGAATTTAACTGCTCTTAGGCAGGAACCTTGGTCATAGGGAATTTTTTTATGTCTAACCAGAAAATTTAAATCCTTCATTAGGAGTTATGAAGCAAGACTCCCTACATATTTTTTTAAGTGCAATTTGGGCTCATTTATGCTATTGTACCTTCCAAACATGACTTTAACATATAGCATTTTTAAAAAAATAGACTGGATTTTTTTTCCCCAGTATATGAATTTGCCCATGGCAACAGTTTTATCAAGATTTTACTGTAATGTGGTAGTTTTTCAAGACATATAAGAGAATGGACATTCATATGGCAAAGTGATTATCAAAAATTCAAAGAATAGAAAAGTTTTGAGTATGACACTGCAGACATTAATGCTAGTACTTCATTGCCTTAGCCACTGTGACAGATGCCTACAAGGTAACCCAAGATATGAATGCAGGCTGGGGGAGGTCACGCTTGAGAGCAGCCCTGTGGAAAAGAACCTGGGGGTACTAGTGGATCAAAATCTGGACATGAGCCACCAATGTGCAGTTGCCGCCCAAAAGTCCAACCACATCCTGGGCTGTATCAAAAGAAGTGTGGCCAGCGGATCGAGAGGTGATTCTGCCCCTCTACTCTGCCCTGGTGAGACCTCATCTAGAATACTGCCTCCAGTCCTGGTGCCCCCGGCACAAGAAAGATGTGGACCTGGTGAAACATGTCCAGAAAAGGGCCACAAAATGATCAAAGGGCTGGAGCACCTCTCTTACGAGGTCAGGCTGAGGGAGCTGGGGTTGTTCAATCTGAAGAAGAGAAGGCTCCGGGAGCCTCTTATGGCTTTCCAGTACCTGAAGGGGCCTACAGGAAAGCTGGGGAGGGTCTTTTTACAGAGACTTGCAGTGGGAGGACAAGGGGTAATGGTTTGAAGCTGAAAGAAGAGAGATTTAGGTTGAAGATCAGGCATAAATTCTTCAGTGTGAGGGTGGTGAGAGACTGGAACAGGCTGCCCAGAGATGTTGTGGGGGCTCCATCCCTGAAGGTGTTCAAGGGCAGGTTGGACGGGGCTCTGAGCAGCCTGTTCTAGTGGGAGGTGTCCCTGCCCATGCAGGGGAGTTGGAATTCGATGATCTTTAAGGTCCCTTACAGCTCCAAAAATTCTGTGATTTTGTGATTTTCTGTAACATCTGCAGGAGTCAAGTGACTGGACAGATATAATAGAGAATGATAATATTATGGTAGACAATCAGATTAATAAAGCTGGTCAGCTCTATCATTAATAAATAATTTAAGGATTTTAAATGCTGTCTATTTCTTTTCTACACATTTAGTCTCATCCCCCAGACCCCCTTGTTGAATAGGGGATGTATATAAGGATATCTATGAAAAGCCTGAGTTTCTTGTCCTAGAGAAAGTAATCAAGTTGGCATGTGGTGTCCCACTCTCTGAAGATGCTGATGGTGATGAGTGATGGTATCTTGTTTTCTTCTTATGGGAGAGGAATGAGAGTAGGAAATAGGAACAGGAAGCACTACCAGGTATCTATAAAATCAATTTAGTAACTATGGCTTTAACCTGTCAAACACAGGTCATTTGGCCAACTCAGAAGAGTCTGTATTTACAAGACATCATCTTTGAACAGAAATAGATAATGAAAATTTCAGGGCTAGGTCTCTCTCTGTGGTGCACAGGAGGTGTAAAAAAAATCCCATTACCCACTAACAGGATTTGTGCCCTTATGTCTCATGTACAATTTTGAAAATTCACTCTCAGTCATTTGGAAGCAAGGTAATATGCCAGACATTCAAGATTACATCATTAGAATACAAAGAAGCTTAATCATCTATCGTGTACAAAGTATTAAAAGCATAAAGAATTGTGCATGGCTAAATATTTAATTTCAGGCTTGGATGTTTCCACTGGACCTACCTATATGTGAGTGTTAAATAAATTAGTGGATTTAACTTAGCTTTAAATTTAGTTGGAAATTGTTTCCAATCTCAAACCCACAACATTTTCTAAAGATGAAAGTATTCCAAGAAACTTTACTCATAAAACATGAACAGTTTGGTTATATTTTAAAAAAAACAACAACAAACACAAAAAACCCCACCAAAAAACACCCAAAAAAGCCTCAAAAAACCTACATATATGTATGTGCAAACTGCACATGTACATATCCTATTCCAAAACTATGTTATGTTAATAGTAGTCCAGATATGTCTCCATATTTTTAATCTGTACTATTTAATCCGTAATCAGATTTTTACTGGGATGGAATTTTTTTGGGTTTCTCTCAGAGGTTTTTGCATTAAAAAGTCAGTGAACTAGATAATTTGCACTATAATTTTTTTACCTAGATTGTACACTACCTGTAGTAATAGTTCCAATTTTCTGTCTTTCATCAGAAAATGAAACTGGAATATGCTGAACAGGTCCAGAAGGGACTTCCATCCATTAATTCATACGAATGACTGACTCAAGTCAAAACAGTTCATGCCATGTCTTCTACTTATATAAACTTCTACAAGGTCTTTTAATCTAGAAAAATGTAAGTGGACAGCCAGATGTAATACCTTAATTAACCGTGTCAAAGACACTTAATATCTTGACTATAAAAGTGTGAAAATTATGTCCAGAATATTCCTTTTCTGTTTTCCAGTGGCAAGCTCTTTTCTCTGGTCATATAGAGAATATGACATAGTTGGTGAGCCACTCAAGAGATAAGTAGCTTCTAATCATGAGAAGTGTTTGAATTTATAATCATAATCCTTCATATGGTGTGTATGAAGAGTTTATCGACACATCTTTTAGTGAGATGTAATAGTATATTATAGTGTATCTTTAAATAAGATCACTACATGCATGAAGTAGTGATCAGTAATACCTGAGGAAACCAAACATTTGAATGTGAAAGATACTGATTTTGTATCAGGATGTCTGATGAGGCTGTCCTTGGAGTCATTGCAGACACTATCAAAATCTTCCTGTTCATCATACTGTAAGTACTTCTGATAAGATCGAATTTCCTTCCTTCCACAACAGCACCTGAAGCTGTGTTTAGCCTTTAGAAGATAAGCTGAAACCATTACAAAAACCTCTAATGAATCCAGAATTTTTCTTTGCTAGTGAAATAGTCCTGACATGTTTGTGTTAATGTGTTCTTCCTTTTTGAATAAATCTTTGCCCTCAGAAGCTCTGAAAATTTGCAGCCATTTCTGCAGGCCAACTCTAGTCCTGTCAGGTTGTGACTAGCTAAGCAACCCTCTCCTTTCATGTAGAGACCAAAAATAAAAGGAAAATCCCAAAGCCTTTCAATGGTTTGCATAGGAAAAAACCTAAATTTTCCAGAAGTTAGCCTTTTTAGATGGTAGGTAGATATTTCTCAGAGTTCTCTAAATTTTAATTAAAGCCTAAATATTATCCCCAACATCTCCATATTTCCTGAAGTACCAGCTGGTTCAGCTTAGCCAGACAGTCTGGGTGTGCAATACATGACTGTCTCTGAAGCTTGAAGTGACCTCATGAAGTCGGTCCTAGTAAATTCAGAGGGGTTGGGATTATGCTGCATCTTGGGGACATGTCACAAAAATGGCTCTTTCTTCTAGAGTGTGGTTTCTTCTGAGGTAAATAGAACCTGACAATTAGGCATATAGGGTCTGTAGAAAGTGCATGGGAGGACACAGAATATTAGGACAGAACCTCAACCAACCCAGGAAGCTAAGTAGATACAATATCAAATATATGTGCAGACTGTATTGTGTGATGCTTGAACTCTGGCAGTTCAAAATTCTAAGCAAAAGGGCATATCATAAATTTTTCCACTTATTCAGGGCTGTGGAGAGGTACCTTCATTCATTCTGTTAAAGTCAGAGAGACACCTGTTTTCATTCAAAAACTTTTTTTTTTTTTTTTTTTTAATGGCAATGCAATGTCAGGAGGAAACAGAGCTGTTTTTAACTCTTCTTTTATAATCCAGTCTTGTGGTCCATGCTGAAATGAATGCAAGAAAGCCAGACTTGATCCCCTTCTTTGCCTAAGGAAGATCTAGCCAACAGCACTCCTGTGTTATCAGGATAAATGGAGCTACTGCTGGGGTAGTGGTGAAACTGGAGGGGAACATGTTCTGTTCTTCCTGTTCAAGCTAATCTGAGCCACAGAAAATACAAGTCATAAGACGAGAAAGCACAGGACCTGGAAGCCTGAGTCTAGTCCATGCTTCAAAAATAGTTCCTATATATTACGTGCAACAGATAATAAAATGCATTAATAATCCTGACAGCAGCTGTCAGACTCAAGTTTTGACCTACTGAGTGCTCTTGCAACTATGATACAGAGTCATGTCCCATCTTTGCAGTGCATTTAAATATTCTTATCATTAGACTAATCGTGGCTATTTTACATATCAAGGTCTCTAGGTGGTGCAACCTTAGTTAACTGAAAAATGCCCTAAGTTGTTAGCCTTTCAAAAAGTTTTCTAGACCACTTGAGGTACTTCAGGTGCAAATTATGTAGTCTGAATATTTCATATTACTAATTATCTCCCAGAAATCCGTACCATGTCTGCAGATAGTTACATCTGTTGTAATTGCTCCACAGCAATCTACAGAAGGTGAGGGAGTGAGTTCACCTTGTTTCAAAATCCTTTCCCATCACAAATTACTCTTTCATTCTAATAGCAATTTAGACCATTGATGGATAAGTTTTCTTCCTTAACAGTTTGAAATAACCCAGTCACCACAGGTCAGGAGCTTATGTTGAATATGATTATGCATATATAATGATACCACTGGTGGACTCAAAACTAACAAATAAATGTACTTGATATAGACTACAACAGTTCTGTATTTCCTTCTGAGATCTGTTCCCTTGATATGTACTTAATTTTAGATTTTGGTGAAAGACTCATCCGATTTAAACTAATTTTTGTTTCCTCCCAGGGTTTACCTTAAATGATCTCATTTGTACTATCTCATCAGTGGCTTAAGTAATACTGTTTTGCACTGTTTATAAGGAGTGTGCAGAAGACATGACACTTGTATTTGCGTTCTGACTTATGGACTACTTTTCCATAATCCATTGGCAAATATATATATTATACTGGTTATGCAATAAACTATTTTTTAATTGATAGCTTTAGAAATATTTAAGTACCCAATTATTTTTATCTAAAAGACAATTATAGAAAAAAAAAAAAAGTTAAAAATAGATAGGGCCATGGCTAAACAAGGATGAAGAGTTGCACAGTAAGAGCACAGAACTTTTGATGAAGTGTATCAATAATTAGTAGCACACTTTGCGACATCTTTCTCTTGGTTCATAGTACCTGTGTTCATTTAATTCCAGCTGAAAACATGCCCATACATTCACAATGAAGGACAGAAATTGGTGACGGAGTCAATGAGAAAAGTGATTCACATTGAAGCACCAAAGACCAAATATTTTCTGTGCATACACAGATCAGACACTCATTCAGAGATCAGGTACCAAGAACAATTTATCCTGCCCTACCAAAAATCACAGGGGACATGAGATAGACTTGGATGTGGCAGTCTAGTGCCATAAGTGTAGGCATGTGCATGTGTGTAATGTATTTTAATATCTACTTCTGAATACCTAGAGTACTGTGTTCAGCTCTGGACTTCTCAACACAACAGGGACATGGACTTGTTGGAACGAGTCCAGAGAAGGGCCACAAAAGTGATCAGAGGGTTGGAGCACCTCTCCTATGAAGACAGGGCTGATAGGTCTGGGGTTGTTCAGCCTGAAGAGGAGAAGGCTTTGAGGAGACCTTATAGCTGCCTTCCAGTACTCGAAGGAGTCTACAGGAATGCTGGGGAGGGACTGTTTACAAGAGTGTGTAGTGATACGACAAGAGCAAATTATCTTAAACTAGAGCAGGGTAGATTTAGATTACACATTATGAAGAAGTTCTTTAATATGAGGATGGTGAAGCACTGAAACAGGTTGCCCAGAGATGTCTCCATCCCTGGAGGCATTCAAGGTGAGACTCGACCAGGCTCTGAGTAACCTGATCTAGTCAAAAAGGTCCCTGCACACTACAGGTGGGGCTGGACTAGATGACCTTTAAAAGTCCCTTCCAAGCCCATATATTCTATGATTGTAATGTAGGAATAATGTTTAATAACATGGACAAGAGAATTATAAAAACAAGTAACAGCCCATAAATAGACCGTCTCAATTTTTATTTTTTTTGCAGAGGAATTGAATAGGAAAATATCTTTTTTTCCTTTTTCTTTTTCTTCCCTCTACCCCCTCTTCCCCCCCCATTCCACAAATATTGATGGGATTAACTTGGTGAGCACAAATGGATCAATTGATGTCTTCATTAAACTTCACTAGACTGCATCTTGAAAACCTTCCTGACAGTATTTTCACATTTGACCAGGTACTTTGGCACCTGAAGATGTGGCCAGGGTAGCTAATGTAAATTCAATATGACTAAAGATAGATGTCCAAGTTCTATTAGGTTCTCACATGGCTTTGGAATTCTGATCTTGGGGTACATATACCTCTTACAAGGAGGAACAGAAAAAGATCTCAGGAGATATGACCAGACAGCTGTTTACCCATCTCAAACAGCACATCCTGAGATCACTGGAGAACTGCTCCACATAAATTCATTGGTTTGTAGAATTACCTAAAATATTAAACAAGTAACAAATAAATAGGAAGCTGGGGAAGACTGCTTGCTAACTTTGCTCTCTGTTCTAGTGATTTACAGATCACTTCTGCAAAGCAAAGTTTGGAGGAACTCTGTTCTTCCAAAATTGCTTATGAAACTATTACAAAATTATTTCCTCTTATCACTGCATCCCCAGTTTGGACTTTTGCACAGGATCTTTTATATTAAGTGATGTAAATCAGGATTACTGTCAGCTTCATCTGTGAGGCTTATTATTTGAGGGAATTACTCCAGTTGGGATGAAGTGGCTCCATTAAGAGAAGTTTAAAAGAGAACATAGAATTACTTCAGTTTCAAGAGTGTTTTTTTTTAAATCCTAACAGTTTTTCTGCATCAACACATATGAAAAAAAAGTGTACTGTACTATAGAAACAATTGAATAAACTTATGCTTCAGACATTCCTTCTATTTCTAACTTCATGCAATGCTCCTGTCTCTAAGACAACTAAGTAACCATTCAGCTTTCTGACACTTTCTACATCATCTCTCTAAAATGCAGTCTTTCCTGTCCATCTTAATTCCATCAGGTGGTCTTCTATCTTAGTTACAATATTCCTCTCCTCGATCTTGACAGAAATATAAAATAGCAACCATCCCTTTCTCATATTCAAAGAAGCTTTATGCAGGAATGACTCTTCTTCTGCTTGTCTTTCCATATATTCTTCTCTCAACATCTGCTGCAGACCTGTATAGACCTGACCTAATACCCTGTTGTAATGTTCTTCAATAGGTAAATAAATCTTTCTACTTTCTTTCATGCCTACTGTCCTGGTTTGAGCCAGGATAAAGCAGTTTTTCTTTTTACTGATTTTTTTTTCCTTCAGTAAGCTTTCTTGTAACTAGCAACAGTGTGTTCTTCTAGGCTGATAAGACAGTGGAATGTTTTTCTAACTACTGAGGCTTCAAGGCCGCACCTGCACTCTGCCGGCTCAGATACTATGGGGAGATCTGTGACCCCCCCGTAGGAGGCTGAGTTAGACGGACAGCAAAATTGGCCAAAGATATTCCATTCCATATATCTACATAAGCTCAGAGGAAGGTCAGAAATCACAGAAGACAACTTCTTTCTTTTTCTCCCCTTCTCTTCCGTCCATGGCCGGCATCCGGGGAGGACTCTGTTCACCCATCACCATCGACCCTTAGGCTCGAGATCTCGTGACCCCCATAACTCTCTGCTTTCTCCAGCAGCAGCTCCGGGATTCCTCGGGACTCTTCCCAGTTCAGGGAAGTGCTGTGGGAGTTGCTGGGGTGGGGGGAGGCGAGAGGCTTTTGCCCATACCTGAATATATCTGTATATAATTGTATATATATTTTCTTGTATGATTCATTAGTGTTTTAATTAAAGCTGTGTAGTTTAGTTTTCAATCCAGCCAAGTCTCTCTCTTTTTCTCTCTCTCCTTCCCTACCTGGGTTGGGGGGAGGGGGGATCGAGAGCATTGTTGTCGGACCTGAGTCAAACTGTGACACCTACTTTCTTATCTTTCTTGTACTTGACAGTGATCATATGAATGTTAGTAAATACAGCAGAGTTAGGTTAGATAGAGCTGAGGAGGCAGAAGTGTCTAGAAATGCTAAGACTTCTTGGTAAGAAGGCTCAAGCATGTTTTTGAAGACGATATGCATCAATTTGACTATCAGTCAACTATGTAGTAGAGTTGCATGAAGATTCACACTTCTCCACATCGAGGTGAAAAAAATGCCCTGAAACACTAGAATTTCCTTTTTAAATGTTTGTAGAGAGGAAAGGTGCTGTATCACATTGGTGCAATTAGAATGGATGTGCAGTGTTTTTCGTAAGTTTCTAGTTCTATGAGAATTACTATGATGTTTCTTTTCCTTTTGCTTTTGCTTTGCTGACCAAAAAGCAGTGAAAAATGTATAATGGAGCATGAATAAAGAAATTTAGAAAGGAAGCTATTTTTTAGGAAAAGTGTCTTCAAATCTAATAAGGAGTACAAAGCTAGAAATCTTCTGATAGTAAATGCAGAGCCTATTATTTATCAATTTAGTTATGTTTCAGATAAAAGAGGGTTTTTTTAATTATACATTAAAACCAGATTGAATTACAGGGAGATTTTCTTATTTTATTTTGTCTCCGGTTTATTAATATTTTTATTTTATCCTGCAGAGAAGGAAAAAGAAAAAAGAAAAAGAAAATGGGGTTAAAATTAAGGAAAAAAACCCTCAGTGTATAATTGTTTCTTTAATTGTTATGAATAATAGCAATTTATCCTCATCATTTTGATTTTGAGATGAAAGAACATATATAATCTTAAAAGATTATTTTAAGTAAGGCTGTCAACTGTCTTTGGTTTCCTTTCACAAGTAGGAAAGACTTGGAGTATTCAGCAGTTGATGTAGACTGTATTTGGGCTCAAGATATAGGACCAAACTGTATCACCTTATCACTGACCTCAGCTCAGGGCAATGCACAAAGTGGAAGTGTTTGGCCACATCACATACCTTGGCATGGTATGTGATATGACTCCATCTTTTTCTCTGAGGCACCTGAAAATCTTTAATAAACTCTTGAAGTGTTTTGGTTAGTGATAAACCTGGTACTACTGGCTTTTCCATCCTGCTGCTCCTTATAGCCAGAGCAGTCCAGCTGGGTCCCTGCAGCCTTCCTTGCACAGTGACCTTGCACATTGAAGCTCATCAGACTGCTGATGTACAGCATGCACTGTCGTCAGAGAGAGGTGACATTGATCTCTTCACTCAGAGGACCACTCAGTGCTGGATGTGGTCCATGGTTGTAGCCCTTAGACTTGGTGTTTCCCTTCTGCATGTGCCTACCAAGAAACTGGGCACAATAAATGTGTGTTGATCAAGTAAACAGGTACAAACAGGCATTTTTCTGTAATTCACAGGAAGATTTTCAGGCTGCAAGGTGACAATCTTGACCCCAGGGTGACAGTGCAACATCCATTGAATTCAAGAGTGAAGCAACAACTTGCTGCTTTTGTAACTTCTTTAGCAATGCAATTGCAACCTCTTGTTTTTGCATCTCTACAAACTACTGTTCTTCTTTCCACCATCATATGGCATCCTGTAATATGAATTTGTAGTGAGATGTCTGGATTTTTTAACGTAATTTCATTGGGCAGGAAATATTTCATAACTTTAAAAATTATTATCTTTTATGGGATCTATATACTTCTACTTTGTTTCATTTGAACATTAATGTACTTATCAGATCTTTCACTCTGAGGTCTCCAGAGATTTTGGCTACACCTAATTAACAAGTTCTCATGAAACCTGTTTAGCACTTCTGAGAATAGGCAGCCAAATTCATTGTGATATATTTCTATAGTTGGGCCTCTAAGGCCCAGAGCTGGGTGATAATTTCCAAGAAGTATCATTGGACACAGTACTCTAGGTATTCTTTAGTTTGGGATAATGATGAGACAATGAATAGAAAAACTGTGAATTCTAAGTGTTGATCTGAAATATCTTCATCACTGAGTATTTCAGTGTATGAGCTAGCTGCTTTCAGGACCTGAGCTATACTTTGTCCAGATCAGGTGCAGCAAAGAGGAACTTTTGACGGTTCTTATTCAGACAAGAACTTATGAGGGAAATATTATCCATGAAATGTGGGGAACCAGTACTGCTCAGGAAGTGGAGTTTCAGTAAAGGAAGAGGATTAAGAAAGAGACTGATGGGTGCTACAGTCTTTCATTGTCACAAAATGTGAGACATCTAGGGAGAGAAGAGCTGACAGGATGACTAGACTTTAAAAGTAAAACTGAATGTGAAAAAAAGTCGAAAGTTTGAAAAAAGACAGAGCCCACTAGAGACGTATCAAAATTACAGGAAGACTATCAACTTACCAAGAATAATGAAATATTGTAAGAAAAATCATAGTCATGGTCTATCCACTTATGTTTTGAGAGTTTCTGCACTGTTTTTTGAGAGTTTCTCCTTCTCAGGAGATCTTGAATAGGGAAAACTGAAGAGTCCAGAAGGCGCTCTCAGAAGACACAGGACTCTAAATCAGATTTAAAGAATGGAGGTTTCTTTCCCAGCATGATGATTCAAAGGGAGATTCTGGTGGTGTAGGTTATAGTGGAGCTCGCTCGGGGCTTCTCCAGAATTGTCACTCTGAGAAACAGACATCAAATGCCAATATCTAATTTAAAATCCTATTCCTATTCCTTCTTGACCTAAGAAAATTTTCTGTTCTGGATTGTTCACTTAGGGCTGTTTTTTAACAATGAGCTTTAGGAGATACTGTCCTTGAACAATAGATTTTGTACTTATCTAAAATAAGAATACATTTTTACACATTCACCTTAGGATAACCCTCAATGTATTCTAGTGCCCTGAACATATTGTTAAGTTTAGCTCAAAGAAGATTTGAATTTTGAAGGGGAAAATGCTACATATCCTAATTATTCATGAAACACTAAGGTCAGACACAGCTTTACAATATGCAGAATTAAAAAAACCTCAATATATAAGACTATTGGGATTTGGTAGATCCGAAGGTCACCAAATAAGGGCACAGCTGTTAAACAAGTATAGCACCTCTTAAAATATGATTTTTTTTTAAATTATCATTTTTGGCAATTTAATACTGTATGACAAGCAAAGTGCACTTTCCTTGCTGTTACAAACAGACCATATAATAATTGTATAGACCTAGAAATAACTAAAGGATTTGGTTTAAAGAATGTAAGTACTATACATTTTATACTAATTCAGGCTTTTTTCAAAGTGTTTGAGGGGAAAAAGAATTAAAAGTAGCCAGATAAAAACCATCAAGATGTTTTTTTCTAGTTAAGCACACTTTACTGGTTTGGTTTGGTGGTTTTTGTTGGTTGTTGTTTGATTTTTTTTGCAGTGGGGGAAGGGCCCCAGGATTGGCTCCAGTAAGAAGCTGAGAAGCTCCCCCTGCTCCAAAACCAGCCAGGAAACCAGTAGAGGGACAATAGATGCTCCTCAGTGATTAACATACAAAAGAACTGATACAAGAGCTGAGCAGAGCAATCAGGGGAGAAAGAGCTGTGTTTGAGAGGTGAAAGCAGTGCCAGGGTGAAGATCCCGTGGTTGGTGAGGAAGAATGGGAAGCAGGTGCCCAAGAAGGAGTTTCCCTGCAACCTATGGCAAGATGGCAGGCTGTCCTCCTGCATTAATGAAGGAACGTGGTGGAACATTCCCTGAAGACAGCAGAAGGGGTGGACTTGGTTTTGCTGCTAATGGACTTTGATTATGCAGCTGTGGAAGACCCTGGCCCGTAACTCTGTGAGAAGGCCACGCTGGAGCAGCTCCAGACCTTGTGGGAAGGATTCATAAAGGAGAGGCTGGTGGAAGACTGTCCCATGGGAGGGACCACGTGGGGCAGCAGGGAAGGACTGTAAGGAATCCTTCCTCCTGAGAAGGAAGGAGCGGCAAGAACCACCAGCCTGTGAACTGACTCTAAACCCCATCCCCTCTTCCACTGTGCTGCTGGGGGGAAGGAGGGAGAGAAACTGGTAACAAAGTGATTTGGGCCTGGGAGGAAGGGAGAGGTGGGGTAACATATGCAAGCCCTGCTCTCTGTGTTGTCTGTGTCCTGTGTGTGTTTGATTAGTGTGAAATTAAATTAGTATTTTTTCCCCAAGTTGAGTCTGTTTTGCCAGGGACCTTAATCGGTGAAAAACACTCCTTGTCCTTTGTTTCAAACCATGAGCTTCTAGTTGGTCTTTGTCCTCCCCATCCCAGTGTGCGTGTTTAGGTAGGGGAGTTCAGTGAGCAGCCATGGGGCTGGTTCTTTGTTGTTGTGTTAGGCCCAAACCACGACATACACTAAGACAATTTTCTACCTCTGGCAATTTTTTTTCGGGAGTTGTACTCTTGAAAGGCAAGCTGTGAAAAAATTCCTGTTAAAACTTACCCTTAAACAATCATTATTCCATGGACCATACATGACAAAGGAAGACTTTTTCTTTAATTTAATTTATTACATTTTACCTTTATAATAAATAATCTGCTAATTTGTATTTCAAGGGAGAGATGCATTAGCCCACTGTAAGAAAACAGTATATTTCAGCTTGGAAGTTTTTTGAACACTTATGGCAATTTTTTTCCTTTGGAAGTACATTTTTTTTACATAACACAATGTATAAAGGGCATAAAATTCCCCTTTGTTTTATATTTAATATATATGATACTCCATAAATATGTCAGCTACTTTGTAAGTGTTTAGTGCTGAATGGATTGATTAGCTAGCTGACAAGATATATAATTAACATCTGAAGGTCCCTTTTTAAGCTTGAGTATAACAGCCAATGAGAAGTGACATGGCTGCTTTGGGATGAACAAAGCTTTTAAGTGTTACCCTTCAACTCACACAGCAGTCTCTCTTTCTTCACAAAACTATGTTCTTGTCCATACTTTTAAGGGCCTTTGTAAACTATGTAAGCAGCAGGACCTTTGGTTCAGCAACAGTGATCTTCCAGTTAAATGTGGAATTCACCAAACAGAAGGACAGACACCTCGGAGACATCATTATTCTTCACCTATCTGTCAAACTACAGAGGATCTGGCTGGTTCTGTTGCAGTCCTTTTATCTTCAGTCTGATTTCTACAATTTTTTTCAAATAGATCCACAGTGTATTCATCACAACATGAGCAAAAATTTCAGCCCTAGCATCACTGGTTATATAAATTCTGAGTTGAGTAAACTGATTTCTCCTGATTTCTATCAGGTGTAGCAGTGGGAGGAAAGGTCACTTTAATTAGTGAGGAGATAGGCTGCTGCTGTGGTGGCCAGCTGTCTTTGCACCCTTTTTATTATTGATCTGGAAAGGTACAGAGGTGGGCGATGACTGCAGGACAAAGCTCAGCTCTCTCTTCTTGAAGGTCTCCTAGGAAAGCTACCAAAGGTTTCCTTCTAAACTATGAATCTTTGCTATGACTAATTTAAGGTAAGCAGGTGAAATGACTTAAAGTAAAATATTCGGATTAGTAACTCCTGCAAAAATGCTTTCAGGGCAATAAATCTGATGAAAATTATTTTGGTACAGCAGAATCCCATTAGGTCAAAGTGACTCAACATTTAGTTTTCACAAAGCAAAACCTTTCTGCAACCAAAGCCAATGAAAATATGTGATATCCGTGCTTTTTGTGTGTACTCCCTGTTCCTGACCCATCAGTGGCTGATTCAGAGCCAATGTGAGAGAGGGACTATAATCCCAAGGAAACTGCAGAGGCAATCACCACCAATTCTTCTAGAGGGATCATTATTGAGGTAGATCAAAAAATGAAACTGAGGAACATCTTCAGCATCCAGAGAAAAATCAGTTCATGAGAGAAACAAACTGTAAAGTGTTATTAGCTGAAAACATTAAAGGTATAGGTTTGTTCTTGGTTTATATTTTTTTTAAAGCAGCATAAATATGCATTTCAGGAATGGGTCTAAGTTGTTAGGCTATCTAAAATACTTGATCACTGCAGAGTGTGAGAGAGAGGAGAGAGAGGGAGAAGGAAAGCAAGTGATACTGTTTTTCAAGGAACATTTTAGGTAATATTTTTAATTATTTTTTTCAAAACAACTGCTCAGGCAGCCTGAATACTGTATCTTAATATGGACAATCAGATTCAACTACTTTTTTCTTATTAGTTTGAAGAAAGATGACTTCTGTTCCTACAAGGAGAGGAAAGGAAAAAATACAGTTGGTTGGGAAACTCTATGCTCCCTGTGTAAATTGCTCACAGCCTGCCTATTCCCTACTCCTGTTAACTATCGGAGTTCACAGTACAATGCAGAAAAGAAAGCCTGGTAGGAAAAACAGTGAAGTTTCCCTCTCAGGCAGCACGTGGGTCTATGTGCAACATGCAGCAACAGGCAGCCACCCTCCCCACGCTGGGGATTTCCAT
Organism: Chaetura pelagica; assembly: GCF_000747805.2. Lineage (NCBI taxonomy): Eukaryota > Metazoa > Chordata > Aves > Apodiformes > Apodidae > Chaetura > Chaetura pelagica. The sequence goes on along the minus strand of NW_009952893.1, from coordinate 2,715,782 downwards.
GGCCAGCCTGGGCAGGCACTTTTGTGTTAAGAAGGGTCAGGCTTGATAGGGTTCTGAGCAATCTGTTCTAGTTGAAGATGGCTCTGCTTATTGTAGGGGTGTTGGACTTAATGACCTTTATAAATCCCTTCTAACCCTTCCAACACATTCTATGATTCTATGATTCTACAGATTCACATTCTGTGATTCTACGAAATGAGAGTTCTGCTCTCTATCCAAATTCTCAGGTTGGGCTCCTGTGTGACAAAAAGCAGTGTTAGATGCTCTATGCCCGCTATACACTCCGCTGGCAAGAACCATTTAAAATTAAGATAAAAAAATATGGCAAGTGTCCCAACCTTCACAATGTTTTGTTGGATTCAATCCCACTCTAATCTAGGTAAAAGCACCATCATCAGGAAACCAGGTAAATGCCCCAGAAGTAGAAGCATCTTACTCTGAGAGGATGCCAGGCCATATGCAACAGGTTATCAGGTCAAATCTGTTTACTCCTTTTCCTTTGCTGAGGCAGGAATAAATGCTTGCTAGTTATCTTGGGACATATATAGGATGACACTGAAGACCAAATGGAAAGAGGTCATTGAAAGTAAAGTCTTAAAAACACTTTGGTTAGTCTCTGAAAACCTTGCTTGCATTTATTCCTGTATGAATACTAAATTTTTTTCTATTTTAAAAATATTTTAGAAATAATTTCTTTATCTTTTTTTTTTTTTTTTTCACTTTTTCCTTCTTTTTTAATCTTTTATTTTTCACATAGTTTGTAATTGTGATAGACTAGCTTGTGATGGAATAGTTCAAAATGGATAAGCTTGTTTTTTTCATGAAGTTTTCCTTTAATTTATTAGTGAGCCAGAGAGTGATGTGCACAGGAGCCTTGTGAAACAGGTGCCTTGATTTGATCAGCACCTTATTCTGCTGTTATACAGTGGCAAGGTTGCATGTTATAAAGCAGAATTTCCACTTGTTCATTTTTGGTCTGAGTCTGAAAAAAAAGTAATTTTTTTCTACAGGGAAACTTAAAGATATATAAAAGTTTGATCCATTGAGAACTGACAATTGCTTTTTAAAGTATTTCTTAAAGAGTCTATTCTTCTAAAAGAGAAACCAAAGTCAGAGTTCTGTGAATGAAAGAATGAGCTCTCCAAAATGATTGATGGTGCTGTCTTACTTCTCATGATTGATTAGTGCTTTGCTTCTGAAACTTTGGCCCACAGACCATCTGTGTCCCACAGAGGGCTTGCTCCTGGAGTCTTCAGAGAGGAGATAGATCCCACGATGATGGCTTCTCTGCTTGATTCCT
>NW_009952893.1:2629047-2714351 GCF_000747805.2 Chaetura pelagica | reverse complement strand
CTGTTAAATCATCTTAAAAGGAGTTAAAAATTAATGAAACATTTTCCTAATCAGACTTACAGCAATGCAATTCTAAGTGGGAAGATTATTTTTGCTCCTGAAGTTGTTCCCTTTTTAATATAAGCAAATAGTAATTAATAACTCATTTTAAAAGCCCTATTGGCATGACTGAGGTTCTTGGGGTACTATGCAACATCATCAAAACAGAATCAAAACAAAATGAACAAAAGTTCACCCTCATTAGGATCGAGCCAAACACAAGAAATATTGCAGATAAGATAACAGAATTTGCTTCTGTAATCATGTATTTATATTTTTTAAATGATACTGGTGTCAGCATAAGCCGCAAATCATGTACAAATAAAGGTTAAGTCTCTTTGTTCTTCCATAAACTTGTTTTCATTTCACATGTCCTCATATATTTTCCTAGCTCACCTAGTTCAGACATTAAGCATAAGCCACCAAACCTGTAAGGTATTCTGCACTGGAGAGGCTCTGCATAGTGCCCCATGCAGTCTTCCCCAAATAAATAGGTAGCAAACCAGATGTTTCAGGGGTTATGCAGTAAATGTTTTGACTTTGACTCACTATATACTGGGAGAAGTTGTAAAGCAAGGAACTGGGCCTTCCCTGCCTTTTGCAAATGAAGGCTGTGGGGCAATGTTCCCTATTTGACAGCAATTTGGGCAGAGGAAAATCATATTGGTATAAAGATCACTTTTACAGATAGCTGCAAGCATATGAATTTCAATACCACCTGTCCTAAACCTAGGTAAAAAAGATCTACAAATGAATATATATGTATATATTTAATCACTGGAACACTCTTACGGGAGCAATTTTTGAAGTTCCACATGATTCATACTGCAGTTAAACATCAATTACTTTTTTTTTCTACAGTATCACCACTGCAGGTACCAGTTCCACAACACAGACTTTTAAATATGTAATCTGGCTGTACAAAACAAGTAAATTTCCACTCCCCCCCCATCAGGCACCAGCCAAACTGTCAGTCTTTACAAATAGGTTAAATAGGTTATGGGAGATAAATACAAGAAGAAAAAATAATAGAAAATATATAGTGAATGTTAGGTTGTCATTAACAGCAGCTGTTTCTGGTAAGGCTCAGCCTTTAAACTGTTGAAAGAAGGAAAACAGATTAAAGCTGTTGCTTTGATGCCTTAATACAATATCTATTTAATTTGAGATTGCATAGTTCATGAGGCATAAATCCCCAAATATTTTTTGTAAAATCCTTTAACAGCCATCAAAAATATCACCGTGTAGTTTGTAGACTCTCATGAGTCTGGTTTTAGAAATATACCACTGCTTAGATGATTTGAGAGAGCAAAGAGCTGAGCCTGATTTTGGATTTGTATCTAAAGGAGGAACATTTGCTCTAAGCAATAGATTTCAAGGAAGCTCAGCTGGAACCGAGGACAGGTATTAATGGTGGAAGTTCAAAGGTGTGGGTAGGAGCAGCAAGGATGGATAGGCACGTGCTCCACTAATGTGCAGTGAGACTGATGAGAGGGTATGTGCTCCTGTTGCTCTATATGTTGAAAACACCTATCCCAATACATCATTTGACTAATTAAACAGTGTTTCACTCAGAGGAGTCCATATGAGATTGGACTTGAATACAGAACCCAGATACAGTGTCCATTATAATCCCATACGAAGGCACTGCAGAAGAATTTTGGCTTTTATACTGTGGCCATCACTGTTACAATGCAGAGATCATGTTCACCCCCAGCTACGTAAATGCCAGGGGACACAGACTCCAGGGAGGAGAGCTCTGTTTTCCTGATTCATCTTCCTGATTTTAATTTTTGTTTGCAAGAAAAGTGATGCTGAGCCGTTTACTGTATTCATCCTTTTGAGAAACAATAGAAGCCTTGTAAAAACATTCACTATAACTTGTGGCTGGCATTTCTGAGATACATATAAAATATAATATCAGCAGAATTCATATGAAAATAAGTGAAAAACCACCAGGTATGAAAAGTTAGTAAAAAAAAAAAAAGTAAAACCTATAGTCGAGTATTTATTATTCCTAAAATCTGATTGTGCCACCCTTAATTGCATATAATTTTCTCCAGAAATAGAAAAAAAACCAACAAAAACAAATAAAACAAACAAACAAATAAAACCCACACAGTTATTTACTTTGCTGTAATTTTTAACAATGTTGACATGACACGATGTCATCGTTTGACTTGTTCCAACAAGAACGCTCTCGTTCCCCTCCCCCTCCTACCCAGGTAGGGAAGGAGAGAGAGAAAAAGAGATAGACTTTACTGGATTGAAAACTAAACTACACAGCTTTAATTAAACACTAAAGATAAAAGAAAATATATACAAGTACATACAAATGTGTTCAGGAATGTGCAAAACTCCTATTGCCTTCCCTCACCCCCAGCAACTCCCACAGCATCTCCTGAGCTGCCAACAGTCCTGAAAAGTCCCAGAGCTGCTGGAGAAAGCACAGAGTGATGAGGGTCAGGAGAGCTCAAGCCTGGGGGTTGTTGGTGATGGAGGGACAGAGTCCTCTCCGGACACTGGCCATGGACGGAAGAGAAGGGGAGAAAAAGCAGGAAGGAAGTTGTCTTCTGTGATCTCTGACCTTCCTCTGAGCTTACGTAGATATATGGAATGGAATATTTCTGGCCAATTTTGCTATCTGTCTAACTCAGCCTCCTGCGGGGGGGTCATAGATCTCCTGGTAGCATCTGAGCCAGTAGAGTAAAGATGTGACCTTGAAGTCCCAGTAATAGCATAAACGTTCCAGCGTTACCAGTCCACTAACTGGAATATTTTCTGCTAGTTAAAAGAGAGCTTACTGAAGGAAAAAGAATCAGTAAAAGTGGCTTCATCCTGGCTCAAACCAGGACTCAAGAAACATTACAAGCTCAATTGATAATCACTTTCCCCTCCCCTGGTTGTGTTTTAACTTTCAGAACACCTTGTCTGAGTAAAAATTGTTTGTCATTAACCTCTGACAGCTTTGAAAATTGTCTTTGGAATGACAGATTATAAAGTAATTTTACTATGTCAAATCATCTAGCATGACTTAATATCTTAGAATTCCAAGTCTGTACTTTACAAAGAATATATTTAAACAAAGGTCTAAGAGAAATACAGATTGTACTGTACAATCTTCAACTCTTTCTTGTGTGAAATGAGTTTATGCAAGTCTGGTTCATTGCACAAGGATATTCAGTTCTGTTAGCCCCTTGAATTAGTTTCTAAGTCAGCAAAGCAAAAAATAACACTTAAAAAAAACCACAAAAAACCCCCAACAAAAGCCAAACACCAAAAAAAACCCAACCTCAAAACCCAAAAATATCGTTGTTATGCAAGTCTTCCAGCTCACACACTTTTAGTTAAACACCTCCTTTGAAGAAAAGAAATGGGATTGCTGAAAGTTAAGTACATGAAAAAGAGGAACCAAAGCTAATGATTGTTTTGCCCAGTGGAAAACTCTCCAAGTTATGTTATTTCAGCTCCTATAAATATCCAAATAGGATTATCATGCTGCACTGGAAAATTCCATAACAGCAACTCACAGTCTATTTTATTTTTAATGCATTCTCCCTCTTCCTTTTATGCCTGGTCATTTCTTGTGTACAAACATGATACACAGTTTACCAAAATATTTGGTAATTGTCAGAGACAATCAAACAGTTGTAAAACCTGCATCATGACAAAGCTCAGGGCAATTATGAATTTTGTCCTTCTCATGATCATTTTTAATGCTTCCTATATATGCATAAGTCAAAGACAGCCAGTGACATGAGCAAAACAAATTTAAAGCATTTTTTTTCTTTCCACTATACTACTGAAATCAATGGATCATAGAGACAAGTGAAAACAGTATAAAAAAGTAAATCCTTCACAGCAGAACCAAGCTGCAGTTGTATGTTTGTTTTTAAAACATGAAAAAATCTGGCTGGCTATTTTGTTTATAAGTGTATTTATGTGCTTTTCTGTGTTTAATACAATTTAGGAAAACCCAGAGATGTTACTTAGATGCCTTCCACTTGAAGCAGTAAAAGAATAAGCCCCTGACCTGAAGAAGGTACCACAAAAATATGAAACTTGGGAGATGGTCTCCCTGTGGACTATCTTGGCATAGTCAGCTGTATCTTCACCTTCATCTATAAAACCCTTTCATATTTCACTAAGCAGATACCTACCACTGATGAACAGACAACAGCAGACACAGGGGTACATCTAAAGTTCCCACTTCCCATTCAAAGTTAAACTATTTCCATCCAGTTGGGACACATCTTTCAGTTGTCTTTTGAGGCCAGGCATCAAACTAGGCAGAACAGGTCTCTAAAACACAAATTTCCTGGGGCATAATGATGCCTGTCTTTTGGAGTGTAGGCCAGGGCCAGGACATTTCCTAAGGAGGAGGAGATTTGAAGTCTGCAACCCCCATTGCTGGACGAATCCATCCTATTTGATACCAGAGTGTTGATTATCTCAGTTACCTTGCAGTTAGCAAGTCATTTCTAGCTGATGCAGAACAGAAAGTTGTTGCTGCTTCTAAAGAGATTCTAGGCACCAGTCTGGACTAATTTGCCTCCAGATAAAATGTCTTTGTCTCCTAAGGTGAAGTCCTGCACAAAGGATTTGTGAGATACTGAGGATTAAAACTATTGAGGATTCAAACAGATTGGTGCTAAAATTTAATCCACTTTAATAAAAGGAGTCCTTACCTGTCCTACTTTCTGCATGCAGCAAATAATAAAAGCAAGGTGTGTCATTTAGCATTTCTGTGACTCTATTTCCCCACAGTGGATGCCAGCCAAAATCTTCAGCCACTGTGGTACAGCACAGCACAGATTGTGCAGCCTCTCCTTGCCAGGCTTCAGGGGAACTTCTCAAGGTGACTGCCCTCATCCATACAGCCAGGGTTTTTACAATCAGGCTCCTGGAATGAAAGCCAACATATTACTGTCAGTGCAATATATTAAAATGCTGATGCTGCAGAAAGAAACAAGGGTAGAAGATTCTGGATTCATTCAAAAGCAATATAAAATAAGTGGGGAAAATGACTATGTGGTGCTAAAGCACAGTGGTGTCCATACTGAGAAAAGAGAGAGACTGTTTCTTTGTACTGATTTAGAGGGAGGCTGCCAAGGCACATCCAGTAAATTACTATTGTTCAGAATCATCTGAACAAGGATCTCTAAAAGCTGAGTTTGGTACAGAGTAGAAACACTCAACTGATTGTTATATAATAATAATTGACTGCAGAGAAATGGACTTTCTGTGGAAGCTGGGACTGTATTTTGAGTTGGGGAAAGCTTTTTACACTGTGCAGCTAAGCCTCAGGCTTTACTCTATTGGAATTTACTTTCCAGATGGCTCAGAATGCTGCCTGTCCTCGCAGCCTCTTCTGGGAGCAGGCAATGGACTGCAGTACTGCAGAGATGCACAATAACTCCAAAATTTCACAAGAAACACGACTGGGAGAGGACAAAAACAGAGTCTACTCAAGAGCCAAGACTGCAAGCAGCTAAAAATTAATCTGAAGAGGGATGTTGTGCCAGTGAAAGTAAGGAGGGAGCTTGTGCAGAGCAGCTGAAACAATTGAATATTCGTGCTTTGTAGTTAACTTGATGTTAAATTCAAACACACAGTATTACTTTTAGCACTTAGAAAACCCAAGGAAAATGATCCAGGCAGCTGCTATCTCTGCTGTCTTGAGGAAGCATTTGTTTTTGCCAGTTTGATGTTTAATCCTCAAAATTTAAAATTTCTTTTCTTCCCTTTTTCCCTTTCCCTCTCCCTCCTTTCCCTCCTTTTCCTTTCCCTTGTCCTTTTCCTTTCCCTTGTCCTTGCCTTTTTCCTTGTCCTTGTCCTTTTCTTTTTCCTTGCCCTTGCCGTTCTGCGTGTTCTTTTCCAGACCTCTGAATTCTGCAGTTTTTAAGAGAAGGACCTGCCCTTGAACCATTTCCCAGTTCAAGGTGTCTCTTTAAGATGGCCAGATGTTTGATTGACCTGATTCTCTGTCTGAAAGCTGAGCTGGATTTGTCTTCTGCAGACACATATTCCTCACAAGAGAATAAAAAAAGACAAAAAAAGACAATGAGATGAGAGGGAAGGTCATGCATGGAGTTTTAATTTTGTTTTCCTCCTTCTCCCGACACTGAGAGCTCTTCAGTCCTAACAGCCTTTAGAGGATGTAGTAGTTTATTTGCCCCATGAAGCAAAGGTGAAAGAAGAGGAAACATGACTGATTTATATGTTCTTCACATTAATTCTCTGCTCCTTACTGGCCTGTTCTAAATAATATAAAATGAATCAGTTGATTTGGGAACAGGCCATAGATCACAAGAGGTTGTTGTAGATGGTGTCACATATCCAGCTTTCTGGGACACAATGTCATCCAAAGCTAATTCTGGCTTTTTACCACAATCAAAGACTGCTAGGGACTGACACGGAAAATCAAAGAAATAATTTCCTCCATTCAATTTGATGAGGACTGGTTAGAAAAACATCTACAAGAAATGGTGAGAAGAATGCAGGTGATACATGCTGTGTCCTCCTGGGTGTCAGCTATGTGGACTGTGTAACCTGATGAACTTCAGGATAGAGGATATTCTACAATGTCACTAGCTAGATAACTCACATGCAGGTACATTTTTCATCCATTTATCTGCATGTGATGGTGGAGTTCTGGAAACATCTCCAATGTTTCTCATACAAGTGAGTTAAATTCCTCGTTAAATCTTGGGGTGGCATCTCCTGAATGTATGCAATGCATGACTCCTATCAAGTGTTTTTGCCACTACTGCTCTTCTTCCTGGGGGGAAAAAAATATAATTAGAAAAATAAAAAGGGGAACATTCAAATGGCTGTAATATGGATAAAATTTATGATCTGTTCTCCATTCTTCTGCCTACTAGAGGCAGCCAGCAGTATGTTGCTGGGATGACATGTTCGCAAAGATCTGCTGACCTTACTGGTGAGTAGCAAGTTCATTAAGGGGCACATGCCTTCTTTTTCTGGGGCTGTGCAAGGTGCTGCTCACTCAAATGGGCTGCAGCCTTGTGGGACAGTGTAACCCTAAATTATTAAGAATGATCCACATTCAGCCTCTCTGGCTTCTCCTGATTCACATCTGACCCTGAAAGTAGTTTGTTTCAGTGGTGCTGCATCTGCAAACTGGTTTTCAGTATAAGGATGAAAGAATCATGCCTCGTAACTCTAACTATGGTTCCAATAGATCCAGGAAGGAACTATAACAAACAGCAGAAGGAATGAAAATAAACTTGATCTGGGTTCAGATTAGGCTAGTAAAAAGGGAAAAAAGATAGTCGAATTACAGTTCTTGCTTATATAAATAGCACCTGTTTTGACAAATATTGTATGTCTGTATTTTCTGAATTAGCATGCTTCCAAAGTACCACTTTTCTCAGAACATAAATGACAGCACTGGCAAAAAAAAACAACCAACAAACAAACAAACAAAAAACCCAAAAAAATCCCAAACCAGTCTGTTACTGTATATGTTTATAATCTTTAAGCATTTCAAGAATATAATTGCTGAATTCTTAACCTAAGCAAACTTGCTTGGTATTAGCTCCAGAAATTAACTTCTTCAGCAGCAGTACAAGACACAAATATTTGCTTATTGAGGCTCAAGTGGTTGTGATCAGCAGTATTAGTGGTGTACTCCAGAGGTTGGTACTGGGTCCAGTACTGCAGGGTCTTCATAAACCACCTGGTCAGTGGCACAGAGTGCACCATCAGCAAGTTCACAGGCAATAAAAAGCTGGGAGGAGTGGCTGATACACCAGAGAGTCATGCTGCCATCCAGAGGGATGTCAACAGGCTGCAGAAATGGGCTTTCAGGAACTTCATGAAGTTCAGTAACAGGAAATGCAAAGTCCTGCACCTGCAGAAGAACAATACCAGGCAGTAGCACAGGCTGGGAGCCACCCAGCTGGAAAGCAGGTTGGCAGAAAAGGCCCTGAGCCTCCTGGCAGACATCAAATTATCATGAACCAACAATGTGGCCTTGCTGCAAGGAAGACAAGTGGTATCCTGGGCTTCATTAGCTATGCCAGCAGGTGGGGGAATGTGATTTTTTTCCCTTTATTCAGAATGGGTGAGGTCACACCTGGAGTGATAGGTTCAGATCTGCGTTCCCCAGTACTAGAGAGACATAGGCATTCAGGAGAGAGTCCAGCAAAGGCCCACAAAAATTATTAAGGGGCTTCAGTATCTGTCACACAAGGAGAGGTTGAGCAAGTTGGGACTGTTCAGCTTGGAGAGAAGAAGGCTCAGGGGGATCAAATACCTGACAGAAAGGAAGGAGGAAGAGTGAGAAAGACCCTCTTCATGAGTGTTCAGTGACAGGGCAAGAAGCAATGCAACAAATTGAAAAAAACTGTGGGGATGTCCAAAAGCTGGCACAGGTTACCCAGAAAAGCTGTGGAGCCTTCATCCTTGGAGATACCCAAAACCTAACTGGTTGTGGTCCAAGCAATCTGTAATAGCTGACCCTGTTTGCAAAAAGAGGTCGCACTAGACAATTTCCAGAGGTCTATTCCAGCCTCAACTCTTCTGTGACTCTGTGATACCTTTTACACTACATCAACAATATTTCAGCAGTATTCTTTCAGCTGATTTGTGTTTGCATTTTCAACATATCTGAAAATAGCAGATATTGATTGCTCATAGTATTCAAGTTCATAATTCTCTATTGCTCTTTACGACATGGTTAAACTGTAACCACATTTAGGCGTTAAGACTCATTGTCTTTAACAACCAAAAATCAAGATGCCGCCTTTTGTGCAGGACAGCACTGAAAGAAAGGAGCTGGAAATGTCTCAGCAGGGTGGGTTTAAACAAATCCACAGCAGCTCATAACAACTCGTAAACTAAAGTGATTGGGCTGATGGGTGTCTGTCCAGGATTTTCAAAGATGTTCACAGAACACATATCACACTTAGTATGCCATTTTTACCAGTTCCTGAGTAAACAAGACAATAAACCCCATAGAAAACCTCATATCTATCTTGATCACACACTCCTGAAAATGAGCAGGGCAGAGAACAGTGCCTAGATAATGTTGAAGCAGGAGGCAAAGGAGATAGGAAACACAAACCCATTTGTGGCACCTACCTAATTTCCCAATCTGTTAAAAACATTTGAAATTGTGGTCATGACCAACTAAGAAAATTGGGCAAAATGAGGAGAAGAAATATAAGCAAAATATTTATAACATTAGGACAAGACACATGCAAGCATAATTTGCAAAAAGTCTTCGTAAAGCTGCTTACAACTCACTTAAAGTTTTGCTCATCCACTCAAGTCGAGACAGGAGCACTATAGTTTACTGTCCATTTGAACCAAACCGGATGGGATTCACCTATTACTACAATTCCAACTACTGAAATGACATTTGGCTTTTCTTTCTAATCCATCTTTCTCTGACTTTAATGAAAGAATCATTGTAATAGGTAGGCTTGTTATGGAGAACTCAATAGTAATAAAAAAAAATACAAAAACTGCTGGTCTTGTACTTCTCTTGTTGAAGAAGAAAATTACACTGTAAATTAAATCTGATTTTATAACATTTTGCATGCATATATATCTTCATATGAACTCAAGGGAACTCACTTTATTTGAGCTCTGTAGTCCTTATACTTTTTAATTAATTTTTCTTTGTAATTCAGAATAAGTTTCTAATGGATTCGTGGAACAATATGGGGTCACTTGGGGGTGATTTTAATACCTGAAATTCCCATGGTTATTAATCAAAGACTTTTTAGCCTTTTAGATAAATTATCTGCCTTCTGTTTAGAAGATTGAGATTAAGCGTGTGAGAGAAATTGTCCCTACTGACACAAGGAAAAAAATCAAGAAAAAACAAAATATGGCATTTTGGGTATCTGACAAAACTGCAGAATATGCTGTAGATTTTCAATTTTCTTCCATCTAGCTTCATGAAAATAATTTGTTATGAAAATGGCAATGATTCTCAAACGGAGTGTTTATCATTTACTGGCTACAAATCTGAGAAGCTCTCAGAACCAATAAACTTTTTCTAATTTGTGATTTGCCGTTTATCAGTGACAATTTTAAAAGAAATCATCCTGCTTTCTAAATACTTCAGAAAGAAAAAAAGTGTTAATTTAACATGTTAAGTTGGAAATGCAAATTTGCATCCTATGCCCTTAGACAGGACTGGTTACATTTTCATCCACTAAATCCTGAATCATATAAACAAGACCAGTTTCTGTGGAATTGACTCAATTCCTCTTGACTTCATTAGGTTCAATAATTTAAAAAATTCTCATAGATTCTCTGTTCACTAGAAGAGATAATAAAGTTTGTTTTTCATACATTTTCACCTGTTCTGTAACAGCACAACTGTGAGGTAAGGTCCTCAAGGCATATCGTAAATAAAATCTTCCCTCAGCCTCCTTTTCCCCAGGCTAAACAACCCCAGTTCCTTCAGCCACTCCTCATAAGACGTGTTTTCTAGACCCTTCATCAGCTCTTTTGCCCTTCTCTGGTCATGCTTCAGCACCTCAATGTCTTTCTTGTAGTGAGGGGCCCAAAACTGAACACAGTATTCAAAATGCAACAACCTCACCAGTGCCGAGTACAGGGGGACAATGACTTCTGTACTCCTGCTGGCCACACTATTTCTGATACAAGCCAGGATGTTGTTGGCCTTTTTGGCCACCTGGGCACACTGCTGGCTTATATTCAGCTGGGTGTCGACCAACACCCCCAGGTTCTTTTCCAGGCCTGTAATGCTGCATGGGGTTGTTGTGACTCAAGTGCAGGACACAGTGCTTGGCCTTGTTGAACCTCATACAATGGGCCTTGGCCCACGGATTCAGCCGATCCAAGTCCCTCTGCAGAGCCTTCCTACTCTCAAATAAATCAACACTCCCATCCAGTTTGGTGTCATATGTAAATTTACTGAGGGTACACTTGATCCAGATGGTTGATAAAGATATTAAACAGAACTGGCCTGAACACTGAGCTCTGCGGAATACCAGTCGTGACAAAGTACCAACTGGATTTAACTCCACTCACCACAACTCTTTTGTCCCAGTGAGCCAGCTAGTTTTTACCCAGTGATGTGCATGCCTGTCCAAGCCATTAGCAGGCAGTTTCTCCAGAAGAATACTGTAGGAGCTGTGTCAAAGGCTTTAATGCAGTCTAGGTAGGCTGTATCCACAGCCTCTACCTCATCCAGAAAGAAGATTACCTTGTCATAGAAGGAGATCAGGTTAATCAAGCAGAACCTGCTTTTCATAAATCTATGCTGGCTGGGCCTTATTGCCCTGCTTGTGCTGTGCGATGACACTCAAGATAATCTGCTCTGTAAACTCACCACACAGGCCTTTAGTTGTGAAAATATATCAGAATATCATAGAATCATAGAATGGTTTGGGTTGGAAGGGACCTTAAAAGTCACATAGTTCCAACCGCCCCTGCATGGGCAGGGACACTTCCCACTAGATCAGGCTTCTCAGAGCCCCATCCAATCCGGTCATGAACACTTCCAGGGATGGGGCTTACACAACTTCCCTGGGTAACCTATACCAGTGTCTCACCATCCTCACACTACAGAATTTCTTCCTAATGTCTAACCTAAATCTCCTTGCTTCCAGATTCAATCCATTACCTCTTGTCTTCCCAATACAAACCCTTGTAGAAAGTCCCTCCCCAGCTTTCCTGTAAGCCCCTGTCAGGCATTGGAAGGCCACTGTAAGGCCTCCTCAGAGCCCTCTCTTTTCTAGGTTGAACAGCACCACCTCTCTCAGCCTGTCTTCACAGGAGAGGTGCTCTAGCCCTTGGATCATCTTCGTGGCCCTTCTCTTTACTTTCTCCAGGAGCTCCATGTCCTTCTTATGTTGGAGGCTCAAGAACAGACAGAGTGCTCCAGATGGGGTCTCACGAGAGCCAAGGAAAGGGGGAGAATCACCTCCCTTGAGCTACTGGCCATGCTTCTTTGGATGTAGCCCAGGATACAATTGGTTTTCTGAGCTGCAAGAGCACATTGCTGGCTCATGTTGAAGTTCTCCTCTACCATCACTCTCAAGTCCTTCTCTGGACTGTTTTGATCCATTTTCCACCCAGCCTGTATTTGTGCATGGGATTGCCCCAACCCAATTGCAGGACCTTGCACTTGGCCGTGTTGAACTTCACAAGGTTGGCATCGACCACCTTCTCAAGACCTGTCAAGGTCTCTCAGGATGACTTCCCTTCCCCCTCCAGTGTGTCAGCCTCATCACACACTTTGGTGTCGTTGGCAAACATGCCAAAAATGCACTCAATGTCACTTTCCATGTCACTGACAAAGATTTTAAACAACAACAGTCCCAGTACTGACCCCTGGAGAACACCACTCGTCACTGGTCTCCATCTGGACATTGAGCTGTTGACCACCATCCCTGGGTAACCTATACCAGTGTCTCACCATCCTCACACTACAGAATTTCTTCCTAATGTCTAACCTAAATCTCCTTGCTTCCAGATTCAATCCATTACCTCTTGTCTTCCCAATACAAACCCTTGTAGAAAGTCCCTCCCCAGCTTTCCTGTAAGCCCCTGTCAGGCATTGGAAGGCCACTGTAAGGCCTCCTCAGAGCCCTCTCTTTTCTAGGTTGAACAGCACCACCTCTCTCAGCCTGTCTTCACAGGAGAGGTGCTCTAGCCCTTGGATCATCTTCGTGGCCCTTCTCTTTACTTTCTCCAGGAGCTCCATGTCCTTCTTATGTTGGAGGCTCAAGAACAGACAGAGTGCTCCAGATGGGGTCTCACGAGAGCCAAGGAAAGGGGGAGAATCACCTCCCTTGAGCTACTGGCCATGCTTCTTTGGATGTAGCCCAGGATACAATTGGTTTTCTGAGCTGCAAGAGCACATTGCTGGCTCATGTTGAAGTTCTCCTCTACCATCACTCTCAAGTCCTTCTCTGGACTGTTTTGATCCATTTTCCACCCAGCCTGTATTTGTGCATGGGATTGCCCCAACCCAATTGCAGGACCTTGCACTTGGCCGTGTTGAACTTCACAAGGTTGGCATCGACCACCTTCTCAAGACCTGTCAAGGTCTCTCAGGATGACTTCCCTTCCCCCTCCAGTGTGTCAGCCTCATCACACACTTTGGTGTCGTTGGCAAACATGCCAAAAATGCACTCAATGTCACTTTCCATGTCACTGACAAAGATTTTAAACAACAACAGTCCCAGTACTGACCCCTGGAGAACACCACTCGTCACTGGTCTCCATCTGGACATTGAGCTGTTGACCACCACTCTTTGAGTGTGATCATCCAGACAGTTCCTCTCATAGTTCCATTTGTCCTTCAACAATGGTTGATCCTACATTGGTGTCAACAAAAGAAAGCATTTAAAATAGCTGTGGACTTGATTCCAACTTTTCATATGTACACATCCCCAAGGTGTGTGGAAATTCAATGCTTACCTGTAGTTCACTCTATTTCTCTGTCAAAGGAAAATTAACCAGATTTTACAGAACTGTTTTAGTGTACAGCTTCCAACACTTCAACTGGCTCCTTCAGCCAGTGTTACAAAGCATGACATTACACTCCTTCAACTTAAGGAAAAAGGCTAAATTTGTTGTTTGGAGTAAGGCAGAAGTCGGTCACAGGACCTGAAAGTCATTTTCCTAAGTCTGAGCCTGTTACCTCTTCTGCATTCTCTCTTCTTTCTTAGCCACCAATCACTTATAAGTTAGAAAGCAGCAAGGCAAGGGGAAGAAAAGCAGCAAGTCAGCAAAAAATATAAGCAAGAAATATTCCTATAAAGAAAAGAGACTAAGTGGGTAAACAAACCATATGTCCTCCTGATATAGCGTCAAAACAGACCTCAGAAACATTTTTCACTTTCATCCCTCAGGAGATCTTTTCTGGGAAGGTAATTAAAAAAAAAAAAAAAAGGCCTTGATGAAAGCCACAGAGAGTCAGGGAATAAGGCCATGAGATGAACAAAACAATCAGTCCTTGAAGACAGCCCTACAGAGTGACATACAATGTTCTCCATAGCAAATATTTCCTATGGAGAGCATTACACACCACTGTGTAGGGCTGCATTTAATAAATTGCAAAACATCTTTGGGAAAATACATTCATACACATTGTAGGGTATACAGTGCATGCTTAGCTTCATCATTGTGACATTATGAATGCTGCATTCCTTTTCTTCTTAAAAGATGTCTTCAGAGGTCTCAATATTTGTTCTGCCAACAGAGTAAAAAACATTAGCATAAATACACCTTTGCTCTTTGTAATATGGAATAAGTAGCACACATTTTGCATCTTCAAGGAAGGAAACAGTGTCAAAACACGCATTATTTATACAGGTATTTCTTTATACTGTTAAAAGAAAGAAGACACACATGATTCAAGAAAGTGCATCTATCAGCAGGTTTTATTGCAGCCTAAGAGACTTACTTGTATCCAATAGAGAGGCTTAGCAGTTTTCAGATCTGTCTCATTCTTAAAGTGAAGCTGGTGCAAACTGTATTCCTGCCTTCATTTGACATGATCCTTTCATGAGCTTGTGGGTAATTTTATGACATGAAACGTGGCAGGAGCATATTTGTCTAGTAACTGAAATACTAAAATGGTTATTAGGGACATAATCCAAATTTTTTGTAATATAGCCACCAGCTTTGTTCAGAAGCACAAGTGGCCAAGTGGCTCAGTCTCAAATGAGAAAGAAAGAGAGGCAGTGTAAGTCAGACCAGATGGCTGTTGACCTTAAGGCAAGACAGAATGGATCGGGAAAGCTATTGTCAGCTGTGTGTCTTCTGGACCCTACTGCAGAATCTCACCTAGTCCTGGTAGTAGAAGTTTTACTTTTAATATCAAATACTTGGTGTCTGATAATGAACATACTTTTAAAAATTTATTTTAAGATATGTCAGTTGGATGACAATAGGAAAACCAATTGAATTTACTTTCTTGAATCATAGTACTGCACAGTCTGAGTGAGAATTCTATAAAGTTATGAGTGCATCATCTTTTCTAAATTCACACACTGTTTATGCTTACTGTTGACCTTCAGAGCTGACCATTGGAACAATACTCTAAAGAAAAAGGACTTATGTTTAAGCTGAAATGCCAGCTTTCATTTTGAAACAACTTTGCAATGTAAAGGTTTTCATTCTGCACTATATGAAATGTGTTACACTATGAAATTTTTCAGAAGTTGAAATGGAATTGTGAGACAATCTGAAATTATCATTTTTTTAAAATTTTTTTTTCAGAGAATTAGATATCTACTGAATTCATTCTAGGTAAAAGAAACCAGGTTTCTCAGTTTCAAAATCCTGAGTAAAATGGACTTGTCACTTGTCAATACAAATTTGGTGTCTCGTTTGAGGTTTGAATGAAAGACTTTTGAAAACAGTGGAAACTGTTTAAGTCAGCATTCTTTGGAACAGACACACAAAGGCTAAGTTTGCAGGCTGAGATAATGTTACATAAAGGAGACTGCTCTCTGTAGCTGTGTATCTTGACCAGCTCTAAGGTTTGGCTTTTATAATGGTCAATATCTGGCCTATCACATAAACTGGAAATAAACATAATCAGTAAATCACAGCTGAATAAAATAATTAAAATTAAAAAGTAACCACTTCCCCAGATATTTTCACAAAAAGATGGTAAATGAAAATACTTACATTTTCTTCCTGTGAAGCCACTGGAATTGTTAACTAAATATGTTAACTCTGAATGTAGAAAGAAGGTCTAAGAAGTCTTTTTTACAGTTTTGTAGTTTTCTGTGTTTCATCTTATTTTTTGACATTACCTCTAACATCACAAAGATATTATATTATTCCTGAGAAAGAGTGTAATTATGGTATGTTATATCCTTTTGAGTGGGTCAAATAACCATCATAGTACATTTTTAAAGTATCAATGGTGCCTAAGTATCCTACAATATATGTTGCTGAATGGAAAATTAAATTTGTATTTGTTTGTGCAATGCTGTGTGGAATTGAGAATATATTGCACAAAGGCTCTCTGACTGACTGTCACATACTTTCTGGTGGCGTTATTGTGCACTGCACTAATGTAATTATCTTTTGTTATATGGAAATGAAGAAGTCCAACACTGGGGACGTTATATATTTAGAGGTTCATAACTACATAGTTTGCTTTCCTAATTGTGCAACACCTCTCCTTCTGGCAGACTATGTCTGTTTGTGAAAAATCATATATACCCTGCAGGATTTGATACTAATGAAAGCCGAGTCCATTACTAGAGGTGAAAGTGCTGGTATTTTGTGCTCCCCGAAATGTGTACTCTTGACTTGGTGAGAGCCCTATTAAGTGGCACCAGATGATAATTTGGCTTTGTCTTCACTGTCCCCTGGGAATGTCATGTGTTTGTTACATGAAACTCATAAATCACTTCAATGTTACCTGGACTTGGATTATCATAGGAACTCTATAAAATGGTAAAATCTGCTTCTAAATCATCACTTATTGCTTCTGAGCATGGAGTCTGATATTAAGACTGCACCCCATTCTGCCCTGAAGCACACATTATCTACAGCATGGGTGCATATGAGGCCAGAAACAGGCCATTACCAATACCTCTATTACTCTTTCATTATATCTTTACACAGCTATATTGACAACTCATGTTGTTTCTGTTTAGAAACATAAACAAAGCCAGATAGCACTTACCACATTTTCACCCTTCAATATTTGCAGATTATATTGAATTGAGAAGATGAGTAAATAATGAGAAATACTGCAGTCCAGTATAGGAATACTGAGAACCTTTAAGTGCCTGGACTAATAGATGGCAAATACAGTTCATTGACGGTAAGTGCAAAATGATGAGTTTTAAACAAACAATAAAAGGGAGGAAATGCCTTCTAAATGGTAAGAAACTGAGCCATCCTGAACATAGGAAATATTTAGAAATTATTGAAAAATAATATCTTTGTAGCCCTGAACACAGTGGTTCTCTTCTCCCTAGTAACAAGTGATAGGACAAGAGGAAATAGGCTCAAGTTGTGCCAGGAGAGGTTTAGATTATATATTAGAAGACGACTCTTCACTGAAAGGGTTATAAAACACTGAAACCAGCTGCCCAGGGAAGTGGTTGAATCACCTTCCTTGGAGGTGTTTAAAAGATCTGTAGATGTGGTGCTTAGAGACATCATTTAAACACTGCACTTGGTAGAGTTAGGTTAATGGTTGGTGGAGTTAAGCTATAGTTGGAGTTGATGATCTTAAAGATCTTTTCCAATCAGAACAATTCTGTGATCCTGTGATTCAGACATCATTATGAGTTCAACCAGGATGAAGAGGTATTCTCAGGTAAATGCTTTGCAAATCAAAAGTAGAATTGTGATTGTGTAAGGCCTTGATCCAGATGTTGAGAGTATGGCATCGTATATGCTGCAGTGTTTCTGGGAAGAAAGAAAGAATCTGAAGTTTGGGCATCCCATAATATACACTTACACTGGAGTGAAAAATTGGACTGGAACAAGATGGGAAAAAAAATATCAGAGAATAGAGAATAAACTCATTGCACTGAGAAGGAGCAAAAAATGAGAATTCTTAATCATGCTATTAAGTACCAAGAAGGTTGAAAACAAAAACCTTGGTAAGAAAATTCAGGAATAAATTTTTCTTTTAAAAACTCACTGAAGTGTGAAGTACTGCTGAAATTAAGTGGCTACATGATTTTCTAAGCAAAGGAGACATAGGGAGCTACATGGGAAAAAAAAGTCAGAAGCAGAAAACAAAGGGACTGAAAGAAAGAAATAATTGTAATAGTATTTCAATACTTAAAGGCACTAACAGAAACCAGGCAGAGGTGAACCAGACGAGCATATGCAGAGCAAGAGACAGACTTCAATCAGAAAGCTTACAATTTAAATCCTGGCAAAAATTTTTAAACAGGTGACTTTATATACAAAGCGCATTGTGCCCCTAGCTGGTGCAAGATTTTGCTGAATGCTTGCTGTTTTGGAAACTTTTCTATGAGAGCCAGATTTAAACATTACACAGAGCCCTGATCTTCATATGGATCTGTGCATCTGACTTTGAACATCTGGGTAGAAATACCTGATGGATGCCTGTGGGTCTTCCTGCATACTGAAAATATCTGGAGTCACTTGCAGTGCTGGTGCTTTACTGTTGGGTTCAGATGCCATGATCTGATTGCTGGTTTTGATGATCTTTGTTCTCTGGTTTGTTTAAAAGAAGACAGCAATTTTTTTTCACAGATAACTGCCCCCTCACATATGCTTAATAAAAATCTACCCAAAGAGTTTATAATTATATTCAAATCCAGTTTCAAACTGCAGCAGAAAGGATCTTAAATTTTAGGAAGGTCTAGATGAAAACCTTTCACTTAATTCTTTTCACTCAGTAAGGGGCAATGTGAAACTTGATGTAATTTTTGCAGACTAAATACTTCAAGTTCTCAAATCCAGATTTAAAAAAAAAAAAAAAAAAAAAAGTAGATAAGGGCTCATATTGACAAAGGTGTCACTCAAACCACATGAAAGACAACAGAAGTCCTTCAAAGTGCTTTGTTAGCAGGGCTGTTACCCTTTGGGTCCAGCATTTAAGCCTTTTCAAATAATTATTTGCTTTCTGGCCAATAAACAATTGCACTGAAATGCAGTTAATCCTCTTACATATTTCAGATATTTTCTTTTAAAACTGTGTGTTTTCCAACACCTTCTGAATTAATGAGAAAGAGTATCAACTTATTACAGTTATTGCACAGAATCTGTCTCTCAATTCTTTAAAAGATTTCTCCCCTTTTGGTTACTATTTATTTATTTAAATTGTTCTTAGCGGGGTCATTTTTTAACATAACCACAAAAATATATTAGGTAGATAAGAAAACCAGTTTCCAACTCATGCTGTAAACCTTTTCTAACTCTGATCTACAATAATCACAATTATCTTTGTGCTTAGCTTTTGCTGTACTCATTACCATCATTTCCTCCAAACATTTTTTATTTTGTTAGTCTTTCCTCCTCTAGGCAAAACTTTCCTGTACCAAAACACGATTAAGGCTTCCCAGTGCTACACAAGTAATGTAACCTAATGTAACTTAGTTGCTGGAATAAGACTGATTTCCTTCTTAACCTGCATCCTTAAAAAATAAATAAATTTTTAAAATCTCCTTTTTTGGGGGTATTTTTAACATAGAAATAACAAGGCTGCAATGGTTTGTCCCACAGCGTGTATTCCAAACTGTTAATGGAAATGCTGCAAAGACGACTAAGTTATATTTTGGTTTAGCTTGGACTGTTATAGTTATTCCACATTTTCTTCTGTGAATTCCACCGTTATTTGTTTATTAAATTCAACTAAGAAAAACATTAGTGCTTTAATTTTCACAGAGCACAGAGATTTGAATTATAAGTGGGTTCCTGAAAGTATTGCATTTGGAGTAACTCTTCATTATTGCTATTAAAGTAGCGAGTGTCAAAAATGCCCTTTTCTTACACTGTTCCACTGTCTTTTCATTATATTCTACTCCTATTTTTATTATATATTAATTTGCTTTACATGAAAACTACCTCATCACTTCTTTTAAATTTATACAGTACCTACTCCTGGTTAACTCAGAGTTAGAGCTGTTCCTTCAGTTGCATTACGGTGGAGACTGGCAGGTCAGGCTCCGATCTGTTGATGAGTTTCAGGAAGAGGCTGTTGGAGCTAAACAAGAGGTTAGGCAACGGAAATTACAGCAGCTCTGCTTCTGTACACTTTCAAGCTTGACCCTTTCCTCTGGGGCTGTTAGGATGTGTCCTCATTGGTGTCAATTATAAAGAGCAAAAATTTGTGTATGTTAAAACATATAGTGAAAGTATCAGCCTGCTTTACATGAGTTACTAAGCAGCCATTGCTGGCGAGAAGTTTCAATTATTTCTTACCTGAGCCAAACAAACAGATTAGCATTCAATATTTAATTCCTAAGTTCTTGAGACTTACAAAATGCTTCCTCTGCCCCAAAAAAAGATCTAGCTTTCTAGCTTTAGGTTGGCTAATAGTGTTCTGAAAAGAGGATCTACTTAGGAAAAAGTACCTATTACTCTGAGGGGAAAAATTCAAGAAGAAAAGAGGATATACACAGCATCTACAAGAAATTGTATAATTTGTCTGCTGTATTCTTATCCCTATCAGAAAGAGAATTCATGACCAAAAACACCTTATATTGGAATGTTCAGTGTCAATTTCTCTTCCTGGTCTGAGGGACCAGCCCTCAGGACCTATACTTGCTGGAATTGGGGTCAAAACCCCATTGTAACCCCTAAACAAACTCTCCTTTGCAACCCATAAGGCCTGCCTGAGAGGATGGAGACTGCACTGATGGCCTGCATATGGCCTTCGGCCTCAAGTACAGTGATTGAGTTAAGGATCTAGGGGTAGAGGGGGCAGAGGTCCACTTCAGCTTCTCAGGCTTATGACTCAAACATGCTTGGCCATCCTTGCTAAACAAGGTAATTAAGCCTATAAAACAGGGGGCTGAAATGGTGAGCTTGGGGAGCCTCACTGACACCCACTCTCCCCCTTTGGCCAGCCCAATGCTGAATTCAGGACTGATTATTTTCTATTATCTATCTCTCTAAACTTCTCCTCTCTTACTCTCTTTCTACCTTCCTAACACCATTAAGTAACTCAAGGCCTAACCATGATTTTTTTTTCCTGGGTTGTGCAGCTTAAACATATATGTATTGTACTCTTGTGATCTAATTGTCAGCCTTTATGATCATGCAGCTTAAGATAATAATTGAAGTATCCGTATTCCTTCTATAGCTTTAAGTAAACCTAATATTCAAATACAGACCTTGAGTGTAATTTCACCTTAATCTGATCAAGGGGTGTTGGATGGTCAAGCATTTCCTTGGACCATGACATTTTAATCACTCTCCCTGTAGGGCCAGGTCTGAGACAGAAGTTGGATCCAGCCACACCTGGATTCCTCTCTGAGAAGGATTTTAGAAAGCAAGGGGATCAGATCTGAATCTCCCTGGCTTGCCCTACCCAGGTTGTGACACATGGGAGATGACTTCAGCAGAATTTTCTTGTGGTGTTGCTATAAATAACTTGTTTTGATATGCCTTGTTGTGTTTTGAATTTTCTATTGTCTGAGATAATTACAGGTTGGAAGCATAGCACAATGTAATGCATGTGAACTACTGATTTAACTGCAGTTTTATTCTTCTTGAGCCACAAAGGCAGAATCTGTTTTTCTTTTCAGATGGGGTGATCCTGCAGGGAATACTTACCCCATGGTGAGCTGTAGATCCAGCTCTGGGTGTGAAGGAGGAAATGTGCCTTGCAAGCTGTCTTTTAGACACAGAGATCACCAAAGCAAATGCTTTGTTGGATCATGGTCAGAAAGTTTAAACCAAAGTTTTAAGCTACTAGGTGCAAAGTGAGCCAGGAGATTGCAGAATGTTAAACTTCACAACTGAGAGATCAAAACACATCCTAAGAGATAACTGCTTTCTGTTCATGCCATACTGCAGCTTTCCAGCATGAGGTATTGACATTTTGTTAAAGGTACTGATTTGTTTTGATATGAAAGTGAACTTTCTTACCCAGTAAGCACACAGGAATTTTTGCATCGACTTGGATGGTGCAGGTTGAAGATTGGTATGAGTTGCTTCAGTTTAAAGATGAAACTTCTGGCAACAATTGGAATAAATTAATGAACTCATATCCATGTTTAAAAACTTTTTCAAAAAAATCCCAACACTTCTTGATATAAACCATAAAGCCAGGGCTGATAATTAGTGTGACAAGTTGTTTTAATATTTTTATTTCTTTGGCAAGCAGTATTTTTGGGTTTTTTCTTTACTAAACATGATGAAAATACACCAGTTTGGAAAATGAGATACCTCTATATCAGCACACATAGATCTGTAGATTTTTTTGGGTCTGAGTTTATTTCTGCCAGCAGGCAAAATCAGTTATTTCTTCAAAACTGTACTAGCTTCATACTGCTGGACACAGAAGCAACACTTTGACACAATGTTTTTCACAAATGCGCCAGTTCAACAAAAAATGTCAGCTCTTGAAAAAAGGTTAAATATTTCAGTAAACTTCATCCCTTTTATGATATGTTTATTTTTGCTTACCACTTAAAGGCTCACTAGCCTCTACAAGTTTTCTCAGAGCATGACAGTATTGTCCACCAACGCTCTATCCACAGACAAAATCCAAAGTGTAGATGCCAGCTAGAAACGAGATATGAAGTAATGTTTATTCCTATCTTCATCTCTTGGTAGATTCTTTCTTCCGTTCACCAATGCCCTCCTCTCCCCCACCCCAGGTTCTTCTTTCTTTTGTTTCAGCTACACGTGAAAAGCTTATCCCAATGTGCTTCTGAGAAAAGTTCTTTGTTTCTGCTGGTAGCAGATTCACAAAAAAAAAACCTCCAAAAAACCCACCACAAAACAGACCATCTCAAAAAAACTCCTCATCCAACAGAACCCCAAACAAACACAAACAACCCCACATACTCCATCAAAAAACACCCACAAAATACAACCCCTACAATCTCAGCCACTAAAGCATGCCCTGAAGTTCCACATCTACACATTTCTTCAATACCTCCAAGGATGGTGACTCAGCCATCTCCCTGGGTAGGTGGTTCCAGTGCCTGACTACTCTTGTGCAACTGAATGAATACTTCTAATTGTGAGTTAAGCAGGAGTGGGTACTGTATACATTTAAAAATAAGTGACAAGGTAGTTTTCATGTAAAGAAATTCTTCTCAATGTCCAATTCAAACATCTCCTGCTGCAACTTCAGACCATTTCCTCTGGTCCTTTCATTATAACATCTACACCTCTGTTCTGATAGAGGATCCATCTTTGCAGCAGCTCCACAGCTTCTGGGAGGCAACTTGTCTAAAACCGTGTTTCTGTATTGCCTCTTCGGGTGGCACTTATAAATTTGGTTTTGGCTCTTCATCACTATTTACTCAAGTTAACATGGCATATGATCCCACCATTCCTGGGCCTTACCATCTCACTCCCTTTGTCCATGTTTCTATTTAATATAAAACATTCTAAACTTTGTGTGAGACAACATCCCTTCTTTAAAAATTACAGATGTAACCAAGACCTATTTTTTACAAGTTTTTCCCTCATAACTTTCTTTACGTCTATAACTATTACTTACTGTTTTAATATTACAAGAATTACTAAATTTTTTTCCCCTCAGGTAGATCTCAAGTGAAACTTGATGGTCATCTGCAAACAATATACCCAGGATTTGCAGCACCTCTGGATTCACTTCCTTTTCTGTGAGTTCGTTAGATCTAATTTCTAATTTCTTCTGACCATTGTGATTCCTAAAGGTATGCTAATTATTCCATCCTTACATGCTGGAGTTACCATCTCACAGCTTGCATCCTTGGTTTTATTCTTTCTGATATATTCAGCTCACATTCAGGATCTTGCAACATTTTCATAATCAAAGAAACAATTTATGAAGGTAGATATTAATTTTTTTTTAATCCTTTTTTTGGGTAAGGAGTATACATACAGTCCTGTTCACTTGGACACAGTAGGAATCAGAAAAGGAGATTTTTTTTCTCTACAAAATCTTTCCAAATCCATTTCTAGGCACTCTTTCTCTCTTCAGTTTTCACTTTTCTGTCTTTGTCCTACAACAACTCTATGATATTAATTTTGGAGTACTAACTAAACATGAAAATTCAATTAACCGGAGGTGCATTTGCAGGTGAACATAAATTATTCAACTGTAAAGAAAAAATATATTTTGTTTGATTTCATCAGTTAAGGTGCAGGCATACCCTTGAAAAACTATATAAAAAATTATTTATTATATGTTGTATCAAAATCAGATTTATACAGAATATATGTAAGATGAAAACATTTTTTTAGTCCTTCAAATTCTTCATGAGCCATGTGGTGCTTCTTTTCCTTTCCCACATGTGGTCATGCATAAAAATGAACATGCAAGGCAAACTAACTTTGCAATTGCATTATTTTTATGTAGAACGGTAACATTTAAACTAATTTAACAATTTTAAGTGAATGACTTTATGAATAGAATTTCAGCTTGACTCAGATCTTGACTTGTAGAAATAGCTAAGCAAGATGAAATTCAGATCACACATTCCAAAATATGTTGTCTCTTCATAAAAAAACCCCACAACAACCAACCAAACAAAATGACAAAAAAAACCAAACTAAACAAAAAAAAAATATGTAAAAACCTATTTGTGCTATTGGAGAAAGCTGAGAAAAATTTCAATGATCTCTGCATGATATTTGTAAGAACACAGTATTTCTATGACGTTAGCGTGAAAAAAAGACCTTTTCATTAAATCCAGAATAAATAAGCTAGCTGAATTTAAAAGCTTCTGCAGTGAGAGTTATTTAATTGTAATAGTTTTATGCTGGTCTCTCAGTACTCAGGGATTTATTATTTTCTAATAGAATTGGCAAAACAGTCAGCAGAGTGAATGATGCCATTTCCCAAAAGGGTAATTCAGGTTCTCCTTTCCTAGCTAGATATGGCATTCCTCAACTTTGTTCTTTATTAAACAGATATGTAAACTTTCAAATAGAGCGAATTCTTGAATTTCATAACTCTAAGATTAAATATGTTGTATCAGTTTTATCTGATTGAGCAGAGAAGGTAAAAAGGGCTACTGAAAAACCAAAAAAAACTCCTATCTACTGCTTTGTCTTTATTCAACCCTTCCTCTTCTTTTCTGTTTAAGTCTGTTTTGGTTTTCAGACAGATTCCTGGACCTTGCAACTGCTCATTGGTTAAAGTGATATGGGAAGATAGCTTTGAAGAATTTTCATGGTAAATTACATTACTTTTCATTCCTCTCTGAACCTCTATTTACATTGTTGGCAAAGGTGAGATTTAAGGTATTAACACTAGTTGATGACTTATCTTCGTTGAGGTCCAAGAACTGCAAAGGTTCTTCAGATTGTCTTGTCTCATACATTGAATTAAATATTAAATGTAGAAGTATATGGCATATGTGGCCAAATTAGGAATTCGAAGTAGTACTTAACTATTTTATTTCTCTTTCAAAGATTCTCAGAATACTCCAGACAAGATCTATGGATGGATGTTAAGTTCCACAATATCTTTGCATGATTTGCAAGTGCAAATGCAAAACCTGTGGGGAAAGGAGCTGAATTAATGTTACCATAGTACTTGTAATTGGTTCAATGTAATCAGTTGCTTTGGTGCTAATTTGATTTGCTTTAGTTTATCCTCCTTGGCCTGGATCAATTCCACTTAACTTTAGTCTCTGTATTCTAATATATGCTTCCAAGAGCAGTGAGATGAATTATCCTTTGGAGGCAGCTACTTCTCTTCTTCAACTATTAAGAGAGCCAGACAACTCACTTATACTAGGTGAAATTCCATTTTAACTATTAAAGGACTATTGCCCAGATTTGTAACACTGTCATCCTGATAGTGTTACAAGATGGCCTTGCTCATTGCTGGGGGGGGCTGGAGTAGATAACCTTGAACGATTCCTTCCAACCCAAACTGTTCTATGATTCTATGATCACCTGCTGCTCAGGAAAACCAAAATTGTATGCTGGGAACCAGGCTTATTCCTAAACTGAACATTCACTTCTAGGAAAATTCCTTTGTAGGGTGAATCTATGCATCTATGAAAATATCTGTATGCCATGTTACCTGCCATGGAATAATCACAACAAAAACATACCTTCCCTGCCAACAAAGTAAAGGTTTTCTTGAAGCCTGATGATCTGATGATGAAGCTAAGGATCAAAAAGATCCTTAGCATTTTTTTTAACTTGAAGAAGTCACACTGAGTGGGACACAAGCAAATGCACACTTGTCCATGCATCCAGTAACAAAGGAGCGTCATCTTTGGGTTTGGTCCTGCTGTTTTTTTTCATAAATTGAACAAAATATTTTGCAGCCAAAATTGCTTTGACAATTCAAGTTCTATGCATATGGCCACACAAGCACGGGGCCATTACTGATGCTGGTAACTATTGTAACTACTTGGTAACATTGTATGGTTATAAAATAACCAGTGGCTGCAGGCTACTGCAGGCCTACTCATTTGCTAATTGTCATGTTAACCAATTGTCAACTGTGAGGAAAGTGTGAATGATCATATAACAATAGGTGGAAATTGCAACAGTGGGCATGATGAGAGATGGAATGCAGTAGGTGAAGGTCGGTAGCCTTCTGTAGCAGTCATTTAAATTTCAATTGCATTTTTTTTTTTTTGTGCATAGCTAGGATTGCAATATTCAGTTCATATAAAATCTTAGTGTAAAATTCTCATTTTTGCTATGAGATTATTTATTTTAGTACCAGAGTTTTCCTTTAATAATTTATCAAATGACAAATACATACTTGTGAAGTTGAGAGCTGGGTTTTTTCTGGAGGTAAAGGAAGATAAACAGAGAAAAGTCAGAGGAATAATGCCATGTAAAAATTTTGAATAAGGACAGACTAGTTTTCAACAATCCTATATTAATTATATATCCAGCTTGTCGAGTGTTCCCTAACCAGTTTGCTGATCCCCAGTAGAAGTAGATTCTGAAACACAGGTCTGGCAAACAGGGACCCACATTTGGTACTTCAACAGTGTATGTTCAAGCAGCAGAGTTTCCTCCCCGAGAACTAATCCTGTCTATATATTTACTATTTGGGACTAGATCTAGGGAAGGAACCTGCTGAATGCACAGGCTGGGAACCCATAAATTGAACAAAATATTTTGCAGCCAAAATTGCTTTGACAATTCAAGTTCTATGCATATGGCCACACAAGCACGGGGCCATTACTGATGCTGGTAACTATTGTAACTACTTGGTAACATTGTATGGTTATAAAATAACCAGTGGCTGCAGGCTACTGCAGGCCTACTCATTTGCTAATTGTCATGTTAACCAATTGTCAACTGTGAGGAAAGTGTGAATGATCATATAACAATAGGTGGAAATTGCAACAGTGGGCATGATGAGAGATGGAATGCAGTAGGTGAAGGTCGGTAGCCTTCTGTAGCAGTATTTAAATTTCAATTGCATTTTTTTTTTTTTTGTGCATAGCTAGGATTGCAATATTCAGTTCATATAAAATCTTAGTGTAAAATTCTCATTTTTGCTATGAGATTATTTATTTTAGTACCAGAGTTTTCCTTTAATAATTTATCAAATGACAAATACATACTTGTGAAGTTGAGAGCTGGGTTTTTTCTGGAGGTAAAGGAAGATAAACAGAGAAAAGTCAGAGGAATAATGCCATGTAAAAATTTTGAATAAGGACAGACTAGTTTTCAACAATCCTATATTAATTATATATCCAGCTTGTCGAGTGTTCCCTAACCAGTTTGCTGATCCCCAGTAGAAGTAGATTCTGAAACACAGGTCTGGCAAACAGGGACCCACATTTGGTACTTCAACAGTGTATGTTCAAGCAGCAGAGTTTCCTCCCCGAGAACTAATCCTGTCTATATATTTACTATTTGGGACTAGATCTAGGGAAGGAAGCTTTCTGGTACTAGAACATATATAACATCCTTCATCTGATAATTTCAAAGACATGATCACCTCTTCTCACTGTTATTGGGAAAGCGTCTGAATATAGCTCCAGGTATCAGGCTAGGGTAATATGATGACAAAGGACCAAGCTATATAATATTAACAGTGTTATCCATTTGTATTGCTCTGTTTATGGAACAATGACATGAGTAAGATCCCATATGAGTTCCATTTGGTACTGCCCTTGGAAGGAGGATTACAAGACATTGGCCCAACAGGAGAGAGTGAACATATCAGGCCTTTGGGTATTCCTGAGTTTTCAGCTCAGGAATACAGCCTGACTATAGCATGGAAGCACAATTATCTGATACAGAAACCTCAAAGTAACATGTCCTCTTGGCTCCAAATATCAGTCGTAAACACTACTTTATTCCTGAAATACTGTGTCCCATTCCAAACATTCTTGATGTGGTCACAAATTTATGAGCGATTTTGGTGGTGGTTAGAATGAGGTTAAAAATAAATTATTACAGTATAGGAGAGGATACATTATTTAGATAGAGCTATAAACATACACAGCATTTTGCAAACATATTGGAAAACAAATTGTTAGCACAAGAAGCTTCTATTTAAACTAGTGATCTCTGTTTATAGTAAAAATAAGTAATATACTGTGTAAGTTCTTAATACAATTTTGAGAATTTGGTATGCGTAAGAGGATGGTAAGGTGAATGTATTTAGCTTTTAAACAAATTAAACAGGTCTTTGTTCCTGTACTTCTACTCATTTTCAAAATAATGTAATGTAAGATATTTATTCCATTTTTATTGGAAATATAATTAATTTCTAGTATTTATTCTTGCTCTATATAATCATACAATAAATGATTAAAAGTTATTTTAAATCACCCTTTACGTTTTTTTTTTTAATGGTTGTTCTTTTTATATTTTCTTCTCAAGAAATATTGTTGTATAATAAAGCTCCAGATCTCAGTACAAAATTGCAACGGAACTATAGTTATTATAGTGAAACCACTGTAATTATTCTGTAGTTTATTAAAACTATAGCAAATCAGTACTAATTACAGTAAGACTACAGTAATCATATAGAATAATAGCTGCAAGTTATTATCTGTATATTTACTATACCATTATAATAATTACAGTTAAAATATAAGGCTTTATTGAATACAAAGTCTAAATTTACTATGGTAATTTAATTCCAATTTCTTCTTTGCATAATTCCTAGAATACAATAAGTATAACTTCTGATCTGAACTGTGAAAACTTCATATTTGTTTTTAAAAAACTGTCATTACAAGGAGTAATAAGTAGACAAAATAATAATAGTATATAATAAATATATATAATCAATAATAATAATTATCGATAACAACAACAATAATAATAATAATTCTGAGGTCTTTTTGAATGAAAAGAAAGTACCTTTTGCTGTGGTACTTTGAATTTTTGCAACGTGTTGAAACTAACTTGTGAACCTGAAAAGGAAAGTAAATTATATGTTTAAAAACATTTGATAGATTAATTTTCCTTAAAAATTCTCCAAATGTTTATTAAAGTGGCAGAGAGGCAGTACAACACTCTGGTACTATACTATTTTATGCTAGTAATATAGAGGTTGCAAATAGTGAAATGGCACCACTTTGGTATAATGTGAAGACAGAAAACAGGGTAAGTTCTGCATATGTCCAAGTGCAAGAACATTGCAGTTCTTTTGCTTTAATGAGGACTTAAGAGAGTGGGATGTGTCTTTCTGTTGGCCATTCTGGTTTCACACACTCAGAGCCTCATGATTCTCTGTGGGGCCATTTTTTTTTTCTCATATTTACCTTGATTATTCTCACAGTTCTTGCCAAAAGCCCACTGACATTATTTTTGTATATCCCACATCTTCCTGCAATATTTCCTGCAGGTCACCCATTACAGGTTATTTTCCAGAACATGCTGAAGCCACCCAGAATGGCCTGTTCCCCAAACAGACAAAAATCAGCTCTCAGTCTTTGAACAGCTCTTGAGACTTTCAGGAACAGCAATTGCAGCTGGTGATTTAGAAAAGCAGTTAATTGCCATCTCACAAAGTATGGCTCACAAGAGAGCCCAGCCATGACCTGTGTCCCAAGGGTGCAGTGGTTAAACCAGCACAACTGAATAGGCCTTCCCCATCTGAGCTTTGTGAGTTAAACTCATAAAAGTAAGAAAGCATTTACAATTCCTGGGCTAGAATCAGACTATGAGCCATTTCTTCTGAAGATGGATGGGGAGGAGAAACAAATAAAGAAGGAAGAAGTGGAGTTTCTAAAATACATGATGGCCTAAGCATTGGCTATTTCACATCTTCTGGGATGAAAGCAAGCACCTTTCTGGAAGCAGGATGGAACTCAGACAGAAACCTATTTTACCTGAATGTTTTCATTAAATCAGGAAGAACCAAGTATTTGTTAAGGTCTTCTGTCTCTTTCACATACATAAATTACAATGTCGCTCTACAAAGCCAGCCTGATAGCCTTTCTTAGTGTAAAGAGGGAGCGTATGCTACAATGAAAGGGAAAACTGTTTAAGCTTATCCAAAATGGGAAAACAAAAATTTTAAGGTTAACCAGCCACCCTATTCATTCAGGATTTAACTTTTAAGCAAGATTGGCAACTAGGTTGTGTTCTCGGCCAGATGAAATTGTAAACACTTTCAGGGAACCTAAATCTGATAGAGACTTGAGTACATCAATTAACAAAATAATTTGGACTGATAAATACATTTAACTAAATACATTTATATGTATAAAAAATGTGTTTATATCCTGATTTGACTGTCATGCGAGATCTTGTAATTTAAGGTGTTTTTTATCAGATCGTGGGAATTTGAGTCAGTAGCTATCCATATGTGATAAACAGCTCCAGGTTAGAAATGTATGCTCATACAAAGGTAATCAACTTCAGCATCATGGGAAAGAAGAACAAGAAATGGAACTGTAGGGAGTTCAGGCTCACAAAGAAGCAAGCTGAAAATATGGCTATGAACAGTCTGAGAGAGCCTATGAGAAAGAGTTCACTCTGCCATGACAAAAGAAATCACGGGGGAATATGATGCTTGCCAACACAAAGAAATCTAGCAACAGGCAGGAGGTGGAAGTCAAGAACTGATGCTTGCAGGGGCTCTAAACCAAATTTAATTCATAAAGCGACAGAAAACTTCCCCCGAGAGGAGACCCTTGTTTTATGTTATCACAGAACAAGCAGGAACACAACTGAAGTGGATTATTGTTGTGACTGCCAACTGGAGGCCAGTCACTGGAGCAGACTTAATCATTAAACAGGATCCTCCACCCGTTGGCAGGCTCTGATGGACCAAATTCTCAAAAACCATCTCTGATTTTGTGATTATGTTCAACCAAGGGTGCAGCTCTATGAGATGAGCCAGCTGTACAGGATAATATTAGTATGAAGATGACTTATTTATTAATTAGATAGCAGTAGCAGCTGTAAACCTCCACCTAAACAAAAGTCCTCTTCTGCACAAGGCTTTGGAAGCAAACGAGGACTCAGGGATGACCCTGAGGAGCACACAACTTAAGAGGAAATCCTATGGTAGGTCACAAGCATTCACTAGTTCATGGGACAGACACAAAAATGAAGACACAAAAACAGAGATCAGATGCAGCATTGCAAAAATGAATCTGTTAAAAGATGGCAGAGTGAGCAGCTGCCCTTTGCTCTTTTAAGCAGCAGTTTGTTACCTTCTGTGTGTTTCATTTCCCTTCTACATCTGCAGCTGCACATGGGATTGAGGTTTGACACCTGGTACTCTTGGAGCACTGGCACAGCCTATTATTCCCTGAGGTGAATCAAAAATATCCAGCCTATTCCCATGCTAGCAGTGTTAACTTGTCTGAGCTGGAAGTCATTCCTTGCTAAAGTGGCAAAGCATGGGGATTGCTGAAGGCTGCAATGTATGTCCTTGAACGCCCAAGGGGAAAGAAGGGAAGTGGTTGTGCCTTGGCTAATAGTCCTTCCAGTAGACTAAAAACAGTTTAAATGCTGTTCATACCTACTTGTGCTGCTGTGCAAAGGTGGTTCATCCTATATACTATATACTATAGCCTTCCTTTCTGAATCTGGGGAAGCTCTTGTACATAGGTAGGTAAGTATGCAGTAAGGCAGTGTCTAGTTTATAAAACACTTGCTAGTCTGCACTAGCTCTCTAGGTGTTGAACTATTTACCTCAGTTTACTGAACATATTAAAAGAACAGCACTCCATGTGTTATGAGAAATTACAAGGAAAAAGACTGGAATAACTGGAAATTCCCCTGTTACTTGATCATTTCTATTAGTGCTTCTGGAGCACAAGCTCATGTTCCCCTTCCTGGGGAGTCTTGACAAAGAGAAGGGAGCCAATGACCTCCATCCAGGCACCAGAAAGAAGGAAAATTTTCCACTTTCAGAATAACAATGGAATAAAACACCTTTTTCTCCCTTCTCCCCCGCCCCCCCCCCCCCAAAAAAAAAAAAAAGTTTTAAAAAAAGTAAGAAACAAAAAAGATTTTACAGTGCAGCCTGTGTATCATATTTTACACAAAGCTTCTGAAAATGTTTTATCGCATCAGTGTTAGCAGCCAAGTCTTTTTTTTTGCATGAGAATGTAACAGTGGCTGTTCTGGGTTAGATGAAGAGTTTATCTAACTCAGGTATCTTGT
The DNA here is from genome assembly GCF_000747805.2 of Chaetura pelagica. Classification (NCBI taxonomy): domain Eukaryota; kingdom Metazoa; phylum Chordata; class Aves; order Apodiformes; family Apodidae; genus Chaetura; species Chaetura pelagica. Next base: position 2,682,107 of record NW_009952893.1, on the reverse strand, counting down.
GTTTAACACTAGCCAATAGCAAATGCCTAGGGAGGAATATAAGAGCAAGACACTCAGAGATGCTCCCCAGGTATATTCTTTCAGCTGCCAGAAATCCACAGCTCAGGGACATCCTGACCCAGAGGTGTTATCTCTATGTTTAGTAGCCTTTGACAGATTTTCCTCCATGAATTTGTCTAATAGCTTTCAGAACCCCTGTCAGCTTCTGGCATTTTAGTACTAGCACAGCAGTAAGAGTGCAGGGGAGACCAGATGTGAAAAACATTTTGATAAAAGGCTCATCTTTATAGCAAAGAACTTCAAGACTGAGTTACAAAGACAGGGAGCAGCAGGTTCAAAACAAGATTCTTGAACTTAACACTTTGTAAACTGCCCCTGAATCCCAATCCCCTGCACAGGATCCCTGGAAAGCCAAGTCTTCAGGACTGAATCCACAGACAACATACAAACATTATGGCAACTGAGTCACAAGAAAGAACAATAGTGAAAAAAACCCAAACACACCAGACCAGACTGCTTCATTTGGAAAAGCAGAGGGATTAATTTCACATTTTTTTTTCCTGTTTTCCTTACCTAGGCAACTGAGTGCAATTGAGGTAAATGCACTTATATGTTGGCACCAAATTCAATCCCAAGGTTAGATGTCTGGCAAGCATGTTATCTGTGTTTTTAATATTCCACAACTGTATCACAATCCACTTTCTCCCATTAAAAAAAAAAAAAAAAAAAAAAAAAAAAAAAAAAAAAAAAAAAAAAAAAAAAAAAAAAAAAAAAAAAAAAAAAAAAAAAAAAAGGTGTTTTTTTTTTCCCCTAATGGGCAAAACTTGTCTTCTACAAAGGAAGTACATTGAGCCAAATTCATTCCCCCTAAAACGTGAGCCTTCAAAGAAGATGATTAGGAAGCAATAAGCATAGTTAAATACTTCTGCACAGCTTCTTTGGCATGCACAGGATTGATCAGATGGATCCTCTGATCCACAATGCATGTTCTAATACCACCATCAGTGCTCTATCTCAAATATAATATACCTGTAGTTCTCTTTCATCTATAAATATCCTTTCAAAGGAGTGCAGAGCATCTAATTTATTTATTTTTTTTAACCAATCCAGGGCTACACACAGTTCTACATTTCCTCTTTTACTCATAAATCAAATTAATAACCAATTAAAAAAACCCATTGGTGTTCCACGGGACACTAGGAACGCAAATCCTGTAATGCTGAGCAGCTGCATATAAAGGCACTAGAAATTTGCTTTGCTTTGAAAACCTGGAGTTAAGATTAGACCAGGAGCACTGGCGAGCATGTTTCTAAAATGGGAGTCCAGCAAAGAAATAAGCCAGCAAGACAAGGGAAACACAGGAAATCAGGCACATCCCCATATCATATTCAAAAAATAAATAATTCAGCTGAGCCCCACCATGTCATTTTCTCAGTGGGTTTCATGATCTCCCATGCAATAATGTGCCACAGTACATTCTGATCTGCATCAAAATTAACAGTCAGCCACTTCATGAAATATTATCTTTGTTAGCTTTACCACTAACAAAAGTACACTTTCAATTCTTCACATCCACGTAGCACGTCTATTAAAGCAATCTGGGAAATTAGTTTGAGATAAACTGTACAGCGATTTTATTCATAGCCTCCCTGTATCTCACACTGTTAATGTGCATCACAGCTCACTAAATAGTGCCTAATGTTTATTGCATTTAACTGAATGTATACGATTCTGAGGGTACGCCAGGGACCGATTATCATAATTATACATGTTTCTATGGAAACCCACAAGTCTATCAGTTTTGATTCATTATATTGTTATACCTTCTAGCACTTTCTAATTATTAGGTGCCCATAAAAAAGTCTCAGTCTTGCTGTTACTATAGAAATGAGCTATAGACAGGCCTCAATTGTTAACCCTTGCAGGGCAAGAACGAAAAAAGGAAGAAACACAGCTCTGCAGAAAGGGTAGCTGTTCACGTGAAGATAAATCATAAACTATTTTATTCTTTGGTCTTAACTTGCCATAGTTGCTTCACTGGACATACTCATTTGTTTGAAAGAAATATCCAACTAGGAAAACAGAGAAAAGTGCATAGCTGCTAGCCACGTGATCTTGGACATGGTATGTTACAGCAGTGCCCTGTGAATGTTCCTGAGCAAGATTATGAGATTCCCTTGAAAGATGTGAGTGTTATCATGAGACTAGGCAAAGCTCTCTAATGTTAGGTCATTAGACATTGATACAAAGCCTGTTAAACCGAACAGGAATATTTGCAGTCTTCTCAGTGGGCTTTAGAGCAAACCTGGACTGAAGTGCTTTTGGGTGGTTGAGCAGAAGCTTGGTTTAGATGCTGGAATTGCAACTGAGTTTACTGGAAATCACAGGAACCCAAGATTTCCTCAGGTCACTTCCATAAAATAAGAATAAATCAGGAAAAAAAATAAAATTCTAGTGAAAGCAATGAAAAACACTGTATTGTGAGAGGGTTATTTAAGGCTAAGTTAATGCTATCTCTTGCTTTGTCATATAATATACCCATTTTCCTCCTCTTCCTGCATCTTCTATCACAGTCCTGTGAAACCTGAAAAGGACTGAGTGATTTCACTGTTTCCCTAACCCTCCTTCTATTAGAGTTTTCAATTAGAAGTGTCTTTTAATTTAGATCAGCAAAGCTCTCCCAAAGTGACAGCTCGTCCTTCACACTGCATATCTATCTATTTCGGAAGTCAACACACCATTCAATAACCTGAGAACAGACCTGATTGCTATGCTAATAGTATTCAAAAATATGTCGACACCAATTGAAACAAGTAAACTAGGACTAATTCGTAAAGTGAATAATAAAAGAGAGGGAGAAACATTCATACTTTCACTTCTCTAGCTGAAATATTTCCTTGCATGTTTTTGCTTTCTCAGAGAAATGGCCTTAGTATAGTTCACACACTCAAATTGGATTTCACCTAATACTGCAGTGCTCCTCTCAGGAGCTGATTTCATTTGGTACAGTTAAAAAAATAAAATAAATAAATAAATACATACATACATGAGAAAGCTGAGCAGGAACAACCCTGCATATTCATGTTTTTGTGCAATAGGCTGTTACAGCACTCCCCAGATCAAAGTTACACATTTTTTCTCCTGAATTACTTGAAAAAATGAGAAATAAAAAATATATTCCCATATTTTAAAAGACCCAAGTCATATATTTAGCTAATCTATGTATTCAGTTCTAAATCGGACTTCCACAATTTTCAGTCAATTAGAGCTAAATCACATTACAAACAACAATTAAAGAGATGTACATTAGCATTTATAAGTAAGAACTACCATCAAAGAAAGTGAACAGAGTGCCATTCTATATAAAGGTCTTGGTTTTATGCTACATTTTCAAGGACCATTCTGTTCAACTCTTATTTTACTATTGCTATGGAGAAACTAATTTTGCTGCTAAACAAGATCTTAAGCAGCTAAAGAGAAAATTGAATCAGATAATTAAAAAAATGCACTAATTGGTATATTAATATGTAACTTATAGTATAGAATATGCTTGGCTAGATTAAAACAAAAACCATGAAGCAGAGAATATGAATATTTACACAATTTAGCATTTCTGAATACTATGACAACATACAGGGCTAGATCCTCAGCTGAGTTAAATGAAGCTATGCCAATTAATACAAGCTGAAGATCTTGCACAATGTCTGTATTTTCATTTCCGTAGCTAATAGCTATGTTGTATAATTGTCACGTACTACAGGTTACAACAGCATGACAGTGTATCCAACAGTGTGTTGATGTGGGGAAAGAAGATGACTGGCAGTGTGGGCCACCCGCACCCCCCCCTCACAGTTTAATATTTGTTAGCTGACTTGAGTATTCCTTTCCCGTTTGTTTTAGGTGAGTAACAGTCCTTCACAAGCATACATAGAACACAAGAATCAGGTTCCACCCTGCAAGTGAAATCAAACTTCCCCTGGTGTGATCAGTGACATTGCCTTCATGTCAATGGGACAAAATATTGCTCTGAACACACAGTAAACTCCTACTTGCTTCTATTTTCAGTGTTTTAGCATGCTGGAAATCAATCCACTAAAATTAATTTCAATGAAAGAATGAATCCATCAATCAACTAATTAATGATTAAATTAATTATTAGGCAATTCATGATTCAAGAAAATATTATTTAGCATTTATCATACACAGAGTCTAATACTACAAGATTATGTTATATTTTCTAGATGATTTATGCCTTTTAGCATATCACTATATTTTACTTCAGAAGTTGATGAACAAGCCTGTACTGAGTTATTCCTGTTCTACTGGAATATCAGATTCTTGTTAGAAACACAAAAGCTTTCCTCACAAGTACATGAATTAAAAATACCTAATAACCAATGTATCTGTGGCTCCAAAAACTGTTCATGTCATTCCTCCTTAAAGTAGTATTTTTGTGCCACCACAAATGAAAATTACTAGAGCCTACGTAAGAACTTCTATTTTATGAGACTTTCTTGATTGAAAAATATTTCCTACATACTTAATTTGAAACAACATCATAAAATCATGTATATACGCCTACAAGAACAAAAAGGAAAAAATCAAGGGTAGAAACAAATTGTACAGATTAGTCATAAATGTTAGATTATTACAGTCACTGAGAATTATACCGAACCACTCAACAGAATACTTATTCTTTTTCAAAGGTGTTGAGTTTACAGACAAAAAAGTTAAAAGTTAATTTTAGAAGTTAGCTGAGGCTAGCTCAAGCTACTCATCTGAAATTGCTTTAGCAAAGATTTTTGCTTATGAATATGGATGTTATTTTCTACAAAGTACTTTACAAACTGCAGGAGTACTTGTATGAGTATACTGCCGTCAGTTCAAGTCTTTAGCTTTCTTAGATGGTTGAATTGGTTTTGTACTGTAAACTCCTCAGGGCAGGAACTTTGCCTGTTGGGATGCCAATAAAGACCATGACATGACTTTCCCTCTTCTCCCTCATCAGCTGCATTCAATAGAGCTCTGAAGATGCTACAGACCAGGGGTTTTTGTCTGGATTGTTATTCAAAATGGGTTTAGAGAAGCTAGAGCTCAAAGAATTATTTTTTTCTTAGCTATATGGATTCAGTTCAGCTGTTCTTTTACAGTATTCATTATTTGAAAAGATTTCATAATCAAAGGAGGGAAAAGTCCAGTTAGAAAGTGAAGCCTCTCCCATGAAAAGACATTTGGGTCTGGAAATAAAGTTCAAAACTTCACCTACTCTAAATCTTCTGATGTGTCACTGATTAAGCTATTATTAATTTTTATTTTCTCTGTGCAGCTGTTGTCTTGACCCGGAGTCTCATGCTATGAACATTTTCCTACTGTTGATCTCCTAGAGCTTGGCTGAATACCTAATTGCAGCTTTAGTGTTTATGTAAACACATTTTTTAGTTCTGCCAGTTTTTGGTTACTCTGAATTTGTTAACTCTTCAAATTTATCTTGTGGCAATACAAAGCAAAAGAAATTCAGCTATGAAATTCAGCCATGAAATACATAGACCATAAATGGTATTTTTAACTCCATGAACACTGAGTATTTCCAAAACATATCAATTATAGAAACACCAGTTTTTACATAAGTTCATGTTAATGGTTATCCTGAAAAATGTGTGATTTTTTGTTTAAAATTGCCCAGTTCATTTGTGCTGGTGAAGTACAGCACTTGCACCAACATTGATGGTTGGATAAAGTGTGGAAATTCATCAGTTACTGCAGCTTTATGATGAAATTCAAGGAAAAGGGAATGAAATTAAATTCCAAGATTTCACTGTTATTACAGTAACTAAATAAAGACAGACTATTTATGCCTGAGTCTTACATCCCACTGTAACTGGCAATTGACTCAACTCAAGTTGTAATGGTAAAGGGCCATTTTGTGGCAAATTTGTTTGAACACATGGAGACCTCTGTGCCTGGGGTGACTGTGTGAAGCTACCTTCCTCCTCTCCTTTTGTGAAGCATGTTAAAAAAGAAGTATAACTCTGAACTATGTCTCCTGCTTCTGCTACAAACAAGGAGCCACAGCCTGAGGACAGTCAAAGGCAGATGAAGGTTCAGGATGCTTGAATTTCTCACCTATCTGTAAGTGTTTAGGGGGGTTGTGTGAATGAATATACACTCACTCATGTGATGAGTGTACACTCACTCATGTAATGAATGAAATTTTCAGGTTTTGAGCTTTTGGATGACATTCACCCACTGACAATTATTGGGCATCAAAAGAGGGAGACATTTATATTGTACGGCCCTTGCTTTCCAGATTTAACCTATGAGCCTTTAAAATTAAAAACATATTAAAGTGGAAGAGTGTGAATAAACATTTTTACAGTTACAGTTGAAAAAAATTATGGTTATTCTCACCTTAACTTCCAAATGAGATTCAAAACCCACTCTTGAAGAGAACACTTTTTCTGTGAACCTAAGGCTAAGAGACAGGCACCTGAGAGGAAGACAAATAGTGTTCACCAAAAATACGGGCATTTTTTTTAAAGGGAAGATGGAAATTCTTGTTTTATTTTGGTTTGGTTTTTGCACATAGACCAAAGATAGGGACTGCACCTCATTGGCAGAGCTTTGCATTGTCCTGAACTGTGCACATAGATCCGTGCTGCCTTTCCCATATGAATCACCCTCCTTCAAGGGGGTCACCTGCAGCTGCCCTGCTGCCCATCATCTCTCTCCCCAGCATCTGTACCACATGCGTATTTACTTGAGCTCTTGGCACTCTTTGAGGGCCCAAGTCTAACTGCTCTTTTCTAAGCCTTCTATTGTCTGCTGCATACCAAACTCCTTCTCCTACAAGCCCTACAGATCTCTTTCTGCCTTTGTTTCTAGCTGTAAGTCTACTTATCTCATTCCTCCAAGTCTCTCTCTCTCTCTCTCTCACGTGGCTTTCTTTCAGGCTGTTCTTTGCTTTAGGCCTCATTTTTGCACAGTGTGGTCTCCCTGCCTAATCAGCCATGCTGCTCATTACATTCAGGAGCCCTTTGCTATCTGTTTGGGTTTTTATAACGTCTCCTGTCACCATGGTGTCTTAGTGTATTCTCACAACTGTATGCATTTGGTATTTTTTGTATATTCACGCACAGGTATTTATATATGTGCATATTATAATATTTAGTACAACCAAGCATGATGTTTTTGCTTGGAATATTTGCTCTTCTAGACCCTCCTCAATTTTTGTCATTGTAATGATAAACTATTCAACCACACATTTTGAATCTTCATTAATGTCATTTCTAGTTTCTGTTCTTGTCATCAACATTCATCTGTCCTCAGCTAGGAGTTAAGAGAGAGAGCATTTTAGAATTAAAGAATTGTAAAACTATTAATTACAGCAGCAGGCAGAATGGCACATAATAAAGAGGCTGTAGCAACATATTTAAGATAATTTTTGTTGAAAACTTTGGTCTTTGTTATTTTGATAAAATACTCTAAGATTGTGACACTTTACCTTAGATTATTATTATTGCTTCTCACATGCATTTACTTCTTCTGTACTTATCCCCTTACCCTTCCCCCCTTGATTCCTTCTTTTTTCTCTCTGCAACCATGGCAACTCTTTGCCCCTACTGAAGGCTGGACAGTCGACCACTCTCAGAGATATCATTAGGGCTGCTCCACTGAATCAGCAGCTAAAGCCAGGGAGAGAGGGAAGCTCGCAGCTGCACATCCTCCCCCTCTATGTGCATGTACATATGCTTTACCAAATTCTGCTGTTCCATGAAGAATGAAAGGAAAAAGACCTTCCCTCTTTACCACTCTCTCCTTCTCTTCTTCCCTCCCCAGAATCCAGAGCATTTGGCTCACAAAAATTGTTTAGGCTGTTTCAAGATTCAGTTAATGCAGTGAGTGCAGGTCAAAAGAGAATTACTTCTTTGGCTCATGTCATTTCTAAGGGAAGATAAAAAAGAATTGTTGGCTTAAAACGCGTTGTGTTTCTGAGAGCATCAATACAACTTTTCACTGAAGAATCTTTAAATAATTTCTATGCAATTAACTAAGTCTCACAACACTGCCCTGGAGCTGATGTTGTTGTACAGATGGAGAAACTAAAGGAGATTAAGTGACTTATACATTGTTATGTAAATCTGTGCCACAGTCAGTCATAGAACCCAACAATTTTCTTTAAAGTCATGTGACTTTGCATTTACATTGGTAAATTTAGCATTCTTCTGCAAAACTCCCATTCATGAAATTCAGTTCAAGATTTTACTTCTCTTCTTTCAGTAATTGTCTTCCTATACAACATGGCACTCATGTGCTGGCCTGGAGTTGGCCTGGTTAAGAGATTTTTGTTCAGATTACACCAGTAAAACATGTGGCTTAAGGAAACATGGGTTTTGTAAAAACTTTCCTATGAAACTTTGATTTTTAATATTTAATAGATTAACATGTTGAAAGTAAAAAGCAAACAAATCTTGCAGAATATATAAACAGAAAGACCTTTTTCTCAGCACGTGTTTAACTACAGAGTTAACTCTGGTTTTTTTTATTTTGGCCTTAAGAACCAACAAAGAGCAGAGAACTCCATTCCATGCCAGTAGCCAATGCCCTGACCAAAACGCAACATCATATGCACCCACTGTGCACAAGGTAAAGCCCAATCAATTTCAATATGCCAAATGCTGAGTCAGTAAGAACTGAGGGGATTGAACATTTTTCAGGAGTGGTGTTCAGCACCAAGCAGAATTACAAATAAACCAGCCTATGATGTTGTGCTTGTTTGACACTCTGCGCTATTTGAAATTATCACCTAAGGTGCTTTGAATTTCATATTTAGTAAATTCTTCGATATACAGCATGATACTTCTATACATCCTTCTAAATATTTATTAAAAATGAATGCTCTTATTCAGCTGATTAATTATTGACTATGTTTTCCACTTCACTCTCTTTATTTTTCCACTGATATTCCTACATTGTTCAACTGACTGAAAGAAATAGTTTGAGAGGCAATCCCAACCAATGCAGCAAGTTTCAGAGTAGAGCTGTTCCAATTTAAATATTTATGTGTGTGTGTGTGTACATCACCATATGCATATATCCGAACACAGCAATAAAAGAGAAAAATGAAGCATTAAATAATTTGTCTTCCTATTGAATCATAATAGTCCTCAGTGGGAGGAACAAGGGGAGAGAGGTCAATACATGGCTGAATCACCATGATTCAGTCCAGTGATGATAAAAGAATATAGGTTGCTTCTTGTTTAACTTGCAGCTTTAGAGAAAAGAGTTTGCTAAAGATTTCTTTCATAATATATTCAAATGGACCTTAAAATCTGGTTCAACCCATTCTATTTGAATATTTTACTTGGGACTTATTTTGACATTTTTTTCTGAAGCTCATTATACACTTTTTCTTAAAATAAATTAACAGAAATTCCTGTGTCTATGATGTTTGAAAATCCTTGTTTCTCATCTAGAAGTATCAAAGATATTTTCTTTCCGTCAGAGGAGCCTCAAAAACATTTTTTTTTACATTTTTCTTTTTTAATGGCCCAACAGGCATTGAGTCATGGAATCATAGAAGCACAGAATGATAGAATGTTTTGGGTTGGAAAGGACCTCTAAAGGTCATCTAGTCCAACTCCCTTACAAGAACAGATTGCTCAGAGCCCCATCAAGTCTAACCTTGAATATCTTCAGGGATGGGGCCCCTAGCACCTCTCTAGGCAACCTGTTCTAGTGATGCACCATTCTCATGTTAAAGAACTTTTTCCTACTGTCCAACCTAAATCTACTCTTTCCTAGCTTGAAACCATAACCCCTTGTTATTACATGCCCTTGTGACCAGGTCTTCCCTAGCCTTCTTATAGGCCCCTTTCAGGTACTGGAATGTCACTCTAAGGTCCCCCTGGAGTCTTCTCTTCTCCAGGCTGAACAACCCCAACTCCCTCAGCCTGTCTTCATAAGAGAGGTGTTCCAGTCCTTGGATCATTTTTGTTGCCCTCCTCTGGACTCACCTCACAGGTCGATATCCATCTTGTGTTGGGGGCTCTAGAACTAGACACAGTAGTTCAGGTGAGGTGTCACCAGGGCAGAGTAGAGGGGCAGAATCACCTCTCTTGATCTGCTGGCCACACTTCTCTTGTTGCAACCCAGGATGTGGTTGGACTTCTGGGCTGCAATTGCACATCGGTGACTCATGTCCAGCTTTGATCCACTAGTACCTCAGGTCTTTTCCCACAGGGCTGGTCTCTAGCATAAAAAAAAAAAAAAAAAAGGTGTTTTTTTTTTCCCCTAATGGGCAAAACTTGTCTTCTACAAAGGAAGTACATTGAGCCAAATTCATTCCCCCTAAAACGTGAGCCTTCAAAGAAGATGATTAGGAAGCAATAAGCATAGTTAAATACTTCTGCACAGCTTCTTTGGCATGCACAGGATTGATCAGATGGATCCTCTGATCCACAATGCATGTTCTAATACCACCATCAGTGCTCTATCTCAAATATAATATACCTGTAGTTCTCTTTCATCTATAAATATCCTTTCAAAGGAGTGCAGAGCATCTAATTTATTTATTTTTTTTAACCAATCCAGGGCTACACACAGTTCTACATTTCCTCTTTTACTCATAAATCAAATTAATAACCAATTAAAAAAACCCATTGGTGTTCCACGGGACACTAGGAACGCAAATCCTGTAATGCTGAGCAGCTGCATATAAAGGCACTAGAAATTTGCTTTTCTTTGAAAACCTGGAGTTAAGATTAGACCAGGAGCACTGGCGAGCATGTTTCTAAAATGGGAGTCCAGCAAAGAAATAAGCCAGCAAGACAAGGGAAACACAGGAAATCAGGCACATCCCCATATCATATTCAAAAAATAAATAATTCAGCTGAGCCCCACCATGTCATTTTCTCAGTGGGTTTCATGATCTCCCATGCAATAATGTGCCACAGTACATTCTGATCTGCATCAAAATTAACAGTCAGCCACTTCATGAAATATTATCTTTGTTAGCTTTACCACTAACAAAAGTACACTTTCAATTCTTCACATCCACGTAGCACGTCTATTAAAGCAATCTGGGAAATTAGTTTGAGATAAACTGTACAGCGATTTTATTCATAGCCTCCCTGTATCTCACACTGTTAATGTGCATCACAGCTCACTAAATAGTGCCTAATGTTTATTGCATTTAACTGAATGTATACGATTCTGAGGGTACGCCAGGGACCGATTATCATAATTATACATGTTTCTATGGAAACCCACAAGTCTATCAGTTTTGATTCATTATATTGTTATACCTTCTAGCACTTTCTAATTATTAGGTGCCCATAAAAAAGTCTCAGTCTTGCTGTTACTATAGAAATGAGCTATAGACAGGCCTCAATTGTTAACCCTTGCAGGGCAAGAACGAAAAAAGGAAGAAACACAGCTCTGCAGAAAGGGTAGCTGTTCACGTGAAGATAAATCATAAACTATTTTATTCTTTGGTCTTAACTTGCCATAGTTGCTTCACTGGACATACTCATTTGTTTGAAAGAAATATCCAACTAGGAAAACAGAGAAAAGTGCATAGCTGCTAGCCACGTGATCTTGGACATGGTATGTTACAGCAGTGCCCTGTGAATGTTCCTGAGCAAGATTATGAGATTCCCTTGAAAGATGTGAGTGTTATCATGAGACTAGGCAAAGCTCTCTAATGTTAGGTCATTAGACATTGATACAAAGCCTGTTAAACCGAACAGGAATATTTGCAGTCTTCTCAGTGGGCTTTAGAGCAAACCTGGACTGAAGTGCTTTTGGGTGGTTGAGCAGAAGCTTGGTTTAGATGCTGGAATTGCAACTGAGTTTACTGGAAATCACAGGAACCCAAGATTTCCTCAGGTCACTTCCATAAAATAAGAATAAATCAGGAAAAAAAATAAAATTCTAGTGAAAGCAATGAAAAACACTGTATTGTGAGAGGGTTATTTAAGGCTAAGTTAATGCTATCTCTTGCTTTGTCATATAATATACCCATTTTCCTCCTCTTCCTGCATCTTCTATCACAGTCCTGTGAAACCTGAAAAGGACTGAGTGATTTCACTGTTTCCCTAACCCTCCTTCTATTAGAGTTTTCAATTAGAAGTGTCTTTTAATTTAGATCAGCAAAGCTCTCCCAAAGTGACAGCTCGTCCTTCACACTGCATATCTATCTATTTCGGAAGTCAACACACCATTCAATAACCTGAGAACAGACCTGATTGCTATGCTAATAGTATTCAAAAATATGTCGACACCAATTGAAACAAGTAAACTAGGACTAATTCGTAAAGTGAATAATAAAAGAGAGGGAGAAACATTCATACTTTCACTTCTCTAGCTGAAATATTTCCTTGCATGTTTTTGCTTTCTCAGAGAAATGGCCTTAGTATAGTTCACACACTCAAATTGGATTTCACCTAATACTGCAGTGCTCCTCTCAGGAGCTGATTTCATTTGGTACAGTTAAAAAAATAAAATAAATAAATAAATACATACATACATGAGAAAGCTGAGCAGGAACAACCCTGCATATTCATGTTTTTGTGCAATAGGCTGTTACAGCACTCCCCAGATCAAAGTTACACATTTTTTCTCCTGAATTACTTGAAAAAATGAGAAATAAAAAATATATTCCCATATTTTAAAAGACCCAAGTCATATATTTAGCTAATCTATGTATTCAGTTCTAAATCGGACTTCCACAATTTTCAGTCAATTAGAGCTAAATCACATTACAAACAACAATTAAAGAGATGTACATTAGCATTTATAAGTAAGAACTACCATCAAAGAAAGTGAACAGAGTGCCATTCTATATAAAGGTCTTGGTTTTATGCTACATTTTCAAGGACCATTCTGTTCAACTCTTATTTTACTATTGCTATGGAGAAACTAATTTTGCTGCTAAACAAGATCTTAAGCAGCTAAAGAGAAAATTGAATCAGATAATTAAAAAAATGCACTAATTGGTATATTAATATGTAACTTATAGTATAGAATATGCTTGGCTAGATTAAAACAAAAACCATGAAGCAGAGAATATGAATATTTACACAATTTAGCATTTCTGAATACTATGACAACATACAGGGCTAGATCCTCAGCTGAGTTAAATGAAGCTATGCCAATTAATACAAGCTGAAGATCTTGCACAATGTCTGTATTTTCATTTCCGTAGCTAATAGCTATGTTGTATAATTGTCACGTACTACAGGTTACAACAGCATGACAGTGTATCCAACAGTGTGTTGATGTGGGGAAAGAAGATGACTGGCAGTGTGGGCCACCCGCACCCCCCCCTCACAGTTTAATATTTGTTAGCTGACTTGAGTATTCCTTTCCCGTTTGTTTTAGGTGAGTAACAGTCCTTCACAAGCATACATAGAACACAAGAATCAGGTTCCACCCTGCAAGTGAAATCAAACTTCCCCTGGTGTGATCAGTGACATTGCCTTCATGTCAATGGGACAAAATATTGCTCTGAACACACAGTAAACTCCTACTTGCTTCTATTTTCAGTGTTTTAGCATGCTGGAAATCAATCCACTAAAATTAATTTCAATGAAAGAATGAATCCATCAATCAACTAATTAATGATTAAATTAATTATTAGGCAATTCATGATTCAAGAAAATATTATTTAGCATTTATCATACACAGAGTCTAATACTACAAGATTATGTTATATTTTCTAGATGATTTATGCCTTTTAGCATATCACTATATTTTACTTCAGAAGTTGATGAACAAGCCTGTACTGAGTTATTCCTGTTCTACTGGAATATCAGATTCTTGTTAGAAACACAAAAGCTTTCCTCACAAGTACATGAATTAAAAATACCTAATAACCAATGTATCTGTGGCTCCAAAAACTGTTCATGTCATTCCTCCTTAAAGTAGTATTTTTGTGCCACCACAAATGAAAATTACTAGAGCCTACGTAAGAACTTCTATTTTATGAGACTTTCTTGATTGAAAAATATTTCCTACATACTTAATTTGAAACAACATCATAAAATCATGTATATACGCCTACAAGAACAAAAAGGAAAAAATCAAGGGTAGAAACAAATTGTACAGATTAGTCATAAATGTTAGATTATTACAGTCACTGAGAATTATACCGAACCACTCAACAGAATACTTATTCTTTTTCAAAGGTGTTGAGTTTACAGACAAAAAAGTTAAAAGTTAATTTTAGAAGTTAGCTGAGGCTAGCTCAAGCTACTCATCTGAAATTGCTTTAGCAAAGATTTTTGCTTATGAATATGGATGTTATTTTCTACAAAGTACTTTACAAACTGCAGGAGTACTTGTATGAGTATACTGCCGTCAGTTCAAGTCTTTAGCTTTCTTAGATGGTTGAATTGGTTTTGTACTGTAAACTCCTCAGGGCAGGAACTTTGCCTGTTGGGATGCCAATAAAGACCATGACATGACTTTCCCTCTTCTCCCTCATCAGCTGCATTCAATAGAGCTCTGAAGATGCTACAGACCAGGGGTTTTTGTCTGGATTGTTATTCAAAATGGGTTTAGAGAAGCTAGAGCTCAAAGAATTATTTTTTTCTTAGCTATATGGATTCAGTTCAGCTGTTCTTTTACAGTATTCATTATTTGAAAAGATTTCATAATCAAAGGAGGGAAAAGTCCAGTTAGAAAGTGAAGCCTCTCCCATGAAAAGACATTTGGGTCTGGAAATAAAGTTCAAAACTTCACCTACTCTAAATCTTCTGATGTGTCACTGATTAAGCTATTATTAATTTTTATTTTCTCTGTGCAGCTGTTGTCTTGACCCGGAGTCTCATGCTATGAACATTTTCCTACTGTTGATCTCCTAGAGCTTGGCTGAATACCTAATTGCAGCTTTAGTGTTTATGTAAACACATTTTTTAGTTCTGCCAGTTTTTGGTTACTCTGAATTTGTTAACTCTTCAAATTTATCTTGTGGCAATACAAAGCAAAAGAAATTCAGCTATGAAATTCAGCCATGAAATACATAGACCATAAATGGTATTTTTAACTCCATGAACACTGAGTATTTCCAAAACATATCAATTATAGAAACACCAGTTTTTACATAAGTTCATGTTAATGGTTATCCTGAAAAATGTGTGATTTTTTGTTTAAAATTGCCCAGTTCATTTGTGCTGGTGAAGTACAGCACTTGCACCAACATTGATGGTTGGATAAAGTGTGGAAATTCATCAGTTACTGCAGCTTTATGATGAAATTCAAGGAAAAGGGAATGAAATTAAATTCCAAGATTTCACTGTTATTACAGTAACTAAATAAAGACAGACTATTTATGCCTGAGTCTTACATCCCACTGTAACTGGCAATTGACTCAACTCAAGTTGTAATGGTAAAGGGCCATTTTGTGGCAAATTTGTTTGAACACATGGAGACCTCTGTGCCTGGGGTGACTGTGTGAAGCTACCTTCCTCCTCTCCTTTTGTGAAGCATGTTAAAAAAGAAGTATAACTCTGAACTATGTCTCCTGCTTCTGCTACAAACAAGGAGCCACAGCCTGAGGACAGTCAAAGGCAGATGAAGGTTCAGGATGCTTGAATTTCTCACCTATCTGTAAGTGTTTAGGGGGGTTGTGTGAATGAATATACACTCACTCATGTGATGAGTGTACACTCACTCATGTAATGAATGAAATTTTCAGGTTTTGAGCTTTTGGATGACATTCACCCACTGACAATTATTGGGCATCAAAAGAGGGAGACATTTATATTGTACGGCCCTTGCTTTCCAGATTTAACCTATGAGCCTTTAAAATTAAAAACATATTAAAGTGGAAGAGTGTGAATAAACATTTTTACAGTTACAGTTGAAAAAAATTATGGTTATTCTCACCTTAACTTCCAAATGAGATTCAAAACCCACTCTTGAAGAGAACACTTTTTCTGTGAACCTAAGGCTAAGAGACAGGCACCTGAGAGGAAGACAAATAGTGTTCACCAAAAATACGGGCATTTTTTTTAAAGGGAAGATGGAAATTCTTGTTTTATTTTGGTTTGGTTTTTGCACATAGACCAAAGATAGGGACTGCACCTCATTGGCAGAGCTTTGCATTGTCCTGAACTGTGCACATAGATCCGTGCTGCCTTTCCCATATGAATCACCCTCCTTCAAGGGGGTCACCTGCAGCTGCCCTGCTGCCCATCATCTCTCTCCCCAGCATCTGTACCACATGCGTATTTACTTGAGCTCTTGGCACTCTTTGAGGGCCCAAGTCTAACTGCTCTTTTCTAAGCCTTCTATTGTCTGCTGCATACCAAACTCCTTCTCCTACAAGCCCTACAGATCTCTTTCTGCCTTTGTTTCTAGCTGTAAGTCTACTTATCTCATTCCTCCAAGTCTCTCTCTCTCTCTCTCACGTGGCTTTCTTTCAGGCTGTTCTTTGCTTTAGGCCTCATTTTTGCACAGTGTGGTCTCCCTGCCTAATCAGCCATGCTGCTCATTACATTCAGGAGCCCTTTGCTATCTGTTTGGGTTTTTATAACGTCTCCTGTCACCATGGTGTCTTAGTGTATTCTCACAACTGTATGCATTTGGTATTTTTTGTATATTCACGCACAGGTATTTATATATGTGCATATTATAATATTTAGTACAACCAAGCATGATGTTTTTGCTTGGAATATTTGCTCTTCTAGACCCTCCTCAATTTTTGTCATTGTAATGATAAACTATTCAACCACACATTTTGAATCTTCATTAATGTCATTTCTAGTTTCTGTTCTTGTCATCAACATTCATCTGTCCTCAGCTAGGAGTTAAGAGAGAGAGCATTTTAGAATTAAAGAATTGTAAAACTATTAATTACAGCAGCAGGCAGAATGGCACATAATAAAGAGGCTGTAGCAACATATTTAAGATAATTTTTGTTGAAAACTTTGGTCTTTGTTATTTTGATAAAATACTCTAAGATTGTGACACTTTACCTTAGATTATTATTATTGCTTCTCACATGCATTTACTTCTTCTGTACTTATCCCCTTACCCTTCCCCCCTTGATTCCTTCTTTTTTCTCTCTGCAACCATGGCAACTCTTTGCCCCTACTGAAGGCTGGACAGTCGACCACTCTCAGAGATATCATTAGGGCTGCTCCACTGAATCAGCAGCTAAAGCCAGGGAGAGAGGGAAGCTCGCAGCTGCACATCCTCCCCCTCTATGTGCATGTACATATGCTTTACCAAATTCTGCTGTTCCATGAAGAATGAAAGGAAAAAGACCTTCCCTCTTTACCACTCTCTCCTTCTCTTCTTCCCTCCCCAGAATCCAGAGCATTTGGCTCACAAAAATTGTTTAGGCTGTTTCAAGATTCAGTTAATGCAGTGAGTGCAGGTCAAAAGAGAATTACTTCTTTGGCTCATGTCATTTCTAAGGGAAGATAAAAAAGAATTGTTGGCTTAAAACGCGTTGTGTTTCTGAGAGCATCAATACAACTTTTCACTGAAGAATCTTTAAATAATTTCTATGCAATTAACTAAGTCTCACAACACTGCCCTGGAGCTGATGTTGTTGTACAGATGGAGAAACTAAAGGAGATTAAGTGACTTATACATTGTTATGTAAATCTGTGCCACAGTCAGTCATAGAACCCAACAATTTTCTTTAAAGTCATGTGACTTTGCATTTACATTGGTAAATTTAGCATTCTTCTGCAAAACTCCCATTCATGAAATTCAGTTCAAGATTTTACTTCTCTTCTTTCAGTAATTGTCTTCCTATACAACATGGCACTCATGTGCTGGCCTGGAGTTGGCCTGGTTAAGAGATTTTTGTTCAGATTACACCAGTAAAACATGTGGCTTAAGGAAACATGGGTTTTGTAAAAACTTTCCTATGAAACTTTGATTTTTAATATTTAATAGATTAACATGTTGAAAGTAAAAAGCAAACAAATCTTGCAGAATATATAAACAGAAAGACCTTTTTCTCAGCACGTGTTTAACTACAGAGTTAACTCTGGTTTTTTTTATTTTGGCCTTAAGAACCAACAAAGAGCAGAGAACTCCATTCCATGCCAGTAGCCAATGCCCTGACCAAAACGCAACATCATATGCACCCACTGTGCACAAGGTAAAGCCCAATCAATTTCAATATGCCAAATGCTGAGTCAGTAAGAACTGAGGGGATTGAACATTTTTCAGGAGTGGTGTTCAGCACCAAGCAGAATTACAAATAAACCAGCCTATGATGTTGTGCTTGTTTGACACTCTGCGCTATTTGAAATTATCACCTAAGGTGCTTTGAATTTCATATTTAGTAAATTCTTCGATATACAGCATGATACTTCTATACATCCTTCTAAATATTTATTAAAAATGAATGCTCTTATTCAGCTGATTAATTATTGACTATGTTTTCCACTTCACTCTCTTTATTTTTCCACTGATATTCCTACATTGTTCAACTGACTGAAAGAAATAGTTTGAGAGGCAATCCCAACCAATGCAGCAAGTTTCAGAGTAGAGCTGTTCCAATTTAAATATTTATGTGTGTGTGTGTGTACATCACCATATGCATATATCCGAACACAGCAATAAAAGAGAAAAATGAAGCATTAAATAATTTGTCTTCCTATTGAATCATAATAGTCCTCAGTGGGAGGAACAAGGGGAGAGAGGTCAATACATGGCTGAATCACCATGATTCAGTCCAGTGATGATAAAAGAATATAGGTTGCTTCTTGTTTAACTTGCAGCTTTAGAGAAAAGAGTTTGCTAAAGATTTCTTTCATAATATATTCAAATGGACCTTAAAATCTGGTTCAACCCATTCTATTTGAATATTTTACTTGGGACTTATTTTGACATTTTTTTCTGAAGCTCATTATACACTTTTTCTTAAAATAAATTAACAGAAATTCCTGTGTCTATGATGTTTGAAAATCCTTGTTTCTCATCTAGAAGTATCAAAGATATTTTCTTTCCGTCAGAGGAGCCTCAAAAACATTTTTTTTTACATTTTTCTTTTTTAATGGCCCAACAGGCATTGAGTCATGGAATCATAGAAGCACAGAATGATAGAATGTTTTGGGTTGGAAAGGACCTCTAAAGGTCATCTAGTCCAACTCCCTTACAAGAACAGATTGCTCAGAGCCCCATCAAGTCTAACCTTGAATATCTTCAGGGATGGGGCCCCTAGCACCTCTCTAGGCAACCTGTTCTAGTGATGCACCATTCTCATGTTAAAGAACTTTTTCCTACTGTCCAACCTAAATCTACTCTTTCCTAGCTTGAAACCATAACCCCTTGTTATTACATGCCCTTGTGACCAGGTCTTCCCTAGCCTTCTTATAGGCCCCTTTCAGGTACTGGAATGTCACTCTAAGGTCCCCCTGGAGTCTTCTCTTCTCCAGGCTGAACAACCCCAACTCCCTCAGCCTGTCTTCCTAAGAGAGTGGTTCCAGTCCTTGGATCATTTTTGTTGCCCTCCTCTGGACTCACCTCACAGGTCGATATCCATCTTGTGTTGGGGGCTCTAGAACTAGACACAGTAGTTCAGGTGAGGTGTCACCAGGGCAGAGTAGAGGGGCAGAATCACCTCTCTTGATCTGCTGGCCACACTTCTCTTGTTGCAACCCAGGATGTGGTTGGACTTCTGGGCTGCAATTGCACATCGGTGACTCATGTCCAGCTTTGATCCACTAGTACCTCAGGTCTTTTCCCACAGGGCTGGTCTCTAGCATATCTTCCCCCAGTGTGTATTCATAACTTCAGTTGTTCCAGCCCAGGGGTAGGACCCTCCACTTGGCTGTGTTGAACTTCATGAGGTCCACCTAGGCCCACATCTCCAGCTTGTCCATTCCTCTGCCATATTGACTGGGTGTTATCAGCAAATTTGCTAAGAGTGGTCTCAATGCCACTGTCAATATCATTAATGAAGATATTAAACAGTATTGGTCCCAGTACAGACCCCTTAGGGACACCATTTGTCACTGTTTTCCATCTGGATGTCGAGTCATTGACCACTACCCTGTGGATGCAACCGTACAGCCAATTCCTTATCCACTGACAGCCTACCCATCAAACCCATATATCTTCAACTTAGAGAGAAGGATGTTGTGGAGAACTGTGTCAAAGGCCTTGCAGAAGTCCAGATAGATGACATCCATAGGTCTTCCCTGTCCACTGATGCACTCACTCCATTGTAGAAAGCCACGAGGTTGGTCAGGCAGGATTTGCTCCTAATAAATCATGCTGGCTGTCCTGAATCACCTCCCTGTCCTCCATGTGCCTTAGCATGTCTTCTAGGAAGATCAGTTCCACAGTATTCCCAGGCACAGAGGTGAAGCTGTGTCCTGGTTTGAGCCAGGATGAAGCTATTTTTCCTTTTATTGTTTTTTTTTTTAAAAAAAAATTCACTAAGCTTTCTTTTAACTAGTAGCAGAGTGTTCCAGCTTGGAATGATAAAAAACAGTGGAATATTTTTCTAACTGCTCCGTCTTCAAGGTCGCACCTTCACTCTGCCAGCTCAGACACTATGGGGAGATCTGTGACCCCCCTGTAGGAGGCTGAGTTAGACAGATAGCAAAATTGGCCAGAAATATTCCATTCCATATATCTACGTAAGCTCAGAGGAAGGTCAGAGATCACAGAAGACAACTTCCTTCCTGCTTTTTCTCCCCTTCTCTTCCGTCCATGGCCAGTGTCCGGAGAGGACTCTGTCCCTCCATCACCAACAACCCCCAGGCTTGAGCTCTCCTGACCCTCATCACTCTGTGCTTTCTCCAGCAGCCCTGGGACTTTTCAGGACTATTGGCAGCTCAGGAGATGCTGTGGGAGTTGCTGGGGGTGAGGGAAGGCAATAGGAGTTTGCACATTCCTGAACACATTTGTATGTAATTGTATATATTTTCTTTTATCTTTAGTGTTTAATAAAGCTGTGTAGTTTAGTTTTCAATCCAGTAAAGTCTGTCTCTTTTTCTCTCTCTCCTTTGCTACCTGGGTGGGAGGGGGAGGGGATTGAGAGTGTTGTTGTTGAGTGTTGTTGTCAAATGGTAACAGGCTGACAGGTTGGTAGTTCCCAAGGTCCTCCTTTCTACCCTTTTGAAAAATGGGCATAATGTTACCTTTTTTCCAGTCACTAGGGACTTTACCTGACTGCCATGACTTTTCAAATATCAGGGAGAGTGGCTTGGCAACTACTTCAGCCAATTCCTTCAGGACTCTGGGGTCCATCTCATCAGGTCCCATGGACTTGTATATGTTCAGGTTCCACAGATGGTCACAAGCCTTGTCTTCGCTTACTATAGGAGGCACTTTGTCTTCCTGGTCTCCATCCTGTGGGCCATCAACTTGAGAGCTATGAGGAGAGGGCTGCCATTTGCATCATTTTGTTAAAGATCTCAGATGCCAACAGCTCTGCTGCTTTTATATGAGTTATGGGTCATTTTTCATGGGACTAGAAGTAAAAGATAAAGCTAAGGTTCAAGCCCCACTCAATCAGCTAATGCTGATCTGCAGTTTGAGACCACATCTGGAGTGCAGGTCTCCCCCGTACAAAAGAGATATGGACATATTGGAGAGACCCCAGCCCATGGAGATGGTGACAGCATTGGAACATTTCTTCATGAGGAGAAGCTGAGGGACCTGGGACTGTTCAGTTTAGAGATCAAAAGGCTCACAGGGAACCTTGGCAGTGTGCATGAATATCTGATAGAAGGTGGTAAAGAATATGGAGTTAGACTCTTCTCAGCAGTATCTTGTGGATCCACAAGAAAATACAGGTAAACCCTGAAATACAGGAAATTCCATTTGAACATAATAAAAAGCCTTTTGCAGTGAGAGTGATTAAATACCAGAACAGATTACCTGTGAGATTTTAGAGTCTCTATCCTCATAAGCATTCAAAAACAGACAGGACAGTCCTAGACAACACTGCTAGTCCTAGTTGACCTTGCATTGAGCAGGAGGCTGGACTGGGTAATGGCCCAAGGTCACTTCCAATCTCAAGCATTCTGTTATTCCATTGATTTCCTCTCTGGTCAGCTCCTACAGTAGAAGCTGAGGATCATACACCAATTCCCAGAAAGAATTGTGGTGAACTGGTAGAGATAGTTGTGCTAACAGGGAATTGTAAGTAATAGCTGTAAGATGTCTGTGTCTAAATTTCATTTTTTGAATGGCAGTTAAGAACAAGGATGTCTTGTGAGAACTGAATGTGGAGAAGTTGCAACACATTTTTCATAAGCAGTGCAACAAGAAAATGCCAATAGGGAGCTAACCCTGCTCCTATGAGTGCATGCCTGCAATCTGAATGGCTGTCACCTTGATCTACTCCCTTCCAGTGCCTACAGAATAACAGTGCCACCCACTGCTGGAGCAGATTCATCCATTCAAGACTTATGCTATTCCTGCCTGTTGTAACCTGTCCAGTACTGGCCAGGGTGCTTCTGCTTAAAGAGATCTGTATCTTGAAAGGGCTACATTAGGCATTTTTCAAATCCTATCCTACTTGCTGCTATAGCCTAATTCATAGCAAAGCCCTCTAGCAAACTTTGTATGCCTCTGTCTCCAGAAAATCAAATCCCTAAAAGTTGATAACGCCCACTTCACAGACCAACAGGCAAGAATAAGCATAGTTTACCACATTTCCATCTCATTTCTTTCTACTTTTCAAGGCTGAAAGTATTAGGTCCTGCTTTAAGGGGTTCTACCAAAGATAAAACAATGGCACATTCCTGCAGGAACCAGTAAATAGTTACCTTTTATCAATCTTAGCAGGTCATCCACTACACCTGCCCACCACAAAGCATTATCAATGAGAGTTATATGATTTCTTACCGAAGTTCATCTAACCTATCTAAAAATATTGGATAGTTGAATTGTTAGAGCTCCCTCCCTCCTGCCTTGCCAATTTACCTGATTTCTATGTCTCTTCTTCCTTCTTCTCTTCTATGTATCGAGTAAGATATTTCAATATTTTTAGTAGCTTTTGTTTTCTAAGTTTTGTTTGCTCTCCTGGGAACATAATAACACAGCTAAGTTTCAGCAATACTAAATAGTTTAGGAGGATTACTACTGTTTACACATATATTCTGATGCAGTGTTTGCTTTTTTCATTGTATCATGACATTGGTGACTTATACGCAGTTTGTGACCCATTATGTCTCCCAGGCTTATTCTACATATCTGGAACCTAGTGCATTGTTTTCTGTCTCAAATTCACAGAATTCATCCTGTGTAAGAGCAGATTTATGTATTTCTGTTTTCTGTTTATTTTTATCCCGATGATTTCTTCAGTGCACTGTATGCCCCAGTCCCATCTTCTAGCATGTTTGCCACCCTCAGTGGTATTTCCCATTAATTTAATATGCAAAATGCTGTTTAAGGCATCTTCCAAATTAAAAAAGAAAATGTGGAGTAGTACCAAACTGACCTGCAAAATAATTTTTTATCACATATCTGGATTCCAGGAGTTTCCTCTAGAATCTTTATAAGACGGTCACGTGAGGTAGCATTTCTTTATGTCAAGAACAGTAATGTCCTCTGTTTCTCTTCTATCCAGTACTCTGTCCAGCACACTGCCTCACAAATTTATCTTTGAACCATGCTGGCTGAATACCTTTTTGTGTTCTTTGAGGTGCCGATAAAGAATTGATTTCCTTATCTGATATCTGCCACGGAGAAGTGAAGTAAAGCTGGTTGGTGCACACTTTCTTGGTTCTGTTCTACCTTGATTCCATAAATTTTGTATTTGCCTTTCTCTAATCTTCTGAAATCTTACCTCTGAAAATACTCCTAATTTGTTTCAGCCACAACTGTAGAAGGAATTCCATTAGGCCAACGTAATTTGCAAATCTCTTTGTTACTAAAGTTTTTCTAAACTGTTCTTGTCTTAACCTGATATCTTAAAGCTTTACTTGGTATTAGTAACACTAACTTCCTTACTACACATAGTATTTATAGTACAGATTGAAACAAAATTAATTAAGCATGCTACTCTCGGTTTTTCAGTCTCTACCAAGTCGTGGGCTTAACGTTCCTTATCTTGCTCATACTATAAGCTTTCTTCTTACCTTCCATGCACCTTGTGAAAATCATCTTGTTTTATCCCTCAGCACTTCTGAATTTGTCACAATAGCCACTGCTATTCTTTCATAGTCATCTTTAGTTGCTTGTACTACTTTCCACTTCCTTCTTTTGGATCTTTAGGCCGCTAAGAGGTCATGATTTGACCAGATTGGTTTCTTAGTCTGTTTCCAACCCTTCCTCTGTATTTGTGTAACTAATGCTAATTTCTTTATAGAAATGCATTTGCTTACAGAACTTGTTTACTTCTTTTCTCCATAAGCCTTGTCTTTCTCTGTTATAATTAATGGCTGCCTTTTGAAATGCCTTTTGAAATGCCTTACTTTTATTTGGTCATGTCCCTCCTTTCCTCAAAGATCTTGAACTCTTTCACTGAATTGTCATGGTCATATTGCCTTCAGTATCCACATTTGCAGCTAGTCCACTTCAAATTCTCAGAATCAAATCTAGAACAACTTTTTCTCCAGACACATTATTTCCACAACTTGAGTGCAAAAGGTTATGTAAAAGACATCTAGGATCTTCTGAGCCACCAGAGAAACTGTATAGCTTTTGAGAGTGGTTATTCTTGTAAAGATTACAAATTAAGACTGTCAGCTACTCCCAAGGATATTCCAATAGTCAGCTCTTCCCACTGCATTTGTTCCTCAAAAATCCCACCACAACCTGAACCTGAATTGTTGACCTATTGAATTTTTGAGGATTTACACTTGATGATATAGATCATAATGAAGGTGAAGTTGATATTGACATGTCTGTCGTCTACCATAGTACTGAGCAAAGCTGGAAGAAATAAACATCTTACGATGCTGGACTTATTTATCTCTTTTAGGAAGAGGAGTTGAAGTAATTGACTGGTGCAGTCATTCTCAAACTTATTGTACTGGTGGAGCACCATGACCAGTCAGAATTTCCTGTGGGTCACCATAGGTCTAAGTGGACACCAATTAATTACTATACTAGCATTACTAGCATTAGTTGTTAGAATTGGAAAGACTATTATGTTGCTACGGTCCTGTAAGCCATTCTCTTATTCTTCATGGCCTCACCAATAACCTGTTAACATCTCAGTTTGGGAACCACCCTCTAGCTCCTGACCAACTTCAGTGATGCCAGGTATTCTGGAAAATCTTTTCTCAAACTAGCAAGTTTTGTAGCTGACTTTCAGTAATGGGAAAGATTTACCCTGGGAAGAAGGTCTTGCTGATGCTGCTATGAACAGTGATAGTACAGAAATGGGGTGCCAGTATAGAAAATATAAAAAAACCAAACCAACCTGATTCTGCACTGGATGAAGAGGCAGGCTACTATTCTAAGTTAAAATATAATTTATATTCCTCTCCAGAATGCTCAGCTCCTTTCCAGGGTCTGATTTCTGCTTTTAATTCTTGATTATTTTGTACCTCCTTGACAAGAAGTAGAATAGATATCAAACTCCTATGTATTATGCATCTCAGCATTTTTATATTCAAATCAAGATAGTGTTCTGATTTTCCACTTTCACTGTATAATTGGGTCACCAGGTTTTCCATTAAAAATGCTTAACAGAACATTACAATTAAACTCTAAATCTATTACCTTTTGCCTGGTCATGTTTATAATGTTCTTCCTTAGTATCTTGAGTGAAAACATTTCTGTAAATAAAAGATTAATTGAGAGAATAAGATACACTTTCTATATTAACTCACTATAATTTTTAAATGAAATTAACACTGCAAAATGAATTAGATTCATCGTGCTATATTTTGTGAAATATACATTAGTCCAAAATGGCTATATATGTACCCTCCTTTGAAATTAGTAATCATATATTATTCTCAGAGTATTCAAGGTCTTAATTGAGTTTGGAGACATCTGACCATTACAATTAATCAGCAGTTTGCTATTTTAAATTTTAAAACTGGTTAGAACGTCCTTGTAGGTTTTGCATAATGACTAGCAGATATTTTTCTTGCATTAGTGGGATGATATGTTTGCTGTTGTGTGTAGATGTAGGCTATTAAAGGATATCAGTCTTAGAAAGGGGAAATGCTTTGTTAAACAGCTTTGAAATCTACTGAGAGGGTATGTCCTTTCCTACAGGCCAAAAGGGTGGATACCTTGGTGGGAGCCTGCCCCGACCCCCTCTGAGTACCCCGGAGCTGTACACGGGATGGTGCTGGAAAAGACAGAGGCAGATGGTCCAGGTACACAATTATTTCAGCCTGGAATATAGAATAATCAACTCATGTAAGGACATCATTAAAGCAGATCTAATTTGGAAACTGACACTGAGGATGCAAAACAACCTTCCATCAGAGAGAGCTCCCACCTAAAAACAGAGGCTTTACAAGATCACAGAATTTAACAAGAAAACCTGTGGGTTGTACATGTAGACCCCCTCAAAAGCTGAAACAAAACCAAAAAATCCAGGTCAGAAAAGGCATGGGTAAGTGTTGGAAAGAAATATATTGACTTGGAAAAAAAAGGTAAATTTCATACTGTGTTATCTTTTATACAATTTGCAGTTGCTGTATTATTGTAATATTGCATAAGTGTACACTTTTATACACATGCATATAGGCACATGTATACTACATGTCTGTGTCCAGACATGAACACAAATATGCACGAGGGAGAGATGGAGAGATGTAACAGAAAAACACTTTTCACTTCGGCTTGTTTATTCTCAGTAGAATAAGCATAGAAAAAAATGAGAGGTACATATTTTTGCAAGATATAAAGAATGATTTTCAAAGTTGTGGTGAAGAGCTGGGGCAGTATTTTACAATAAAATTAGAAGACAGACACTGTGTTGACCCCAGATGATTCCAAGAGAAGATAGGCACTCATAAGCATTGCCTCAAAGCATGGATATTGTGACACCCCAGATGAGCCAAAAGCACCAGGCAGGACCCTCTTTGCCTGTAGGCTTTTCACATTATGTATGCAATTATTGTTTTGCATTATATGCTATCTAAAGTGATATAAAAACATTTTGCTGAAAAATAAACCACTGGTTTCATGCTTAACACCAGGATTAAAAAACATGATGCCATGAATTATTCATTTTATTTGACTTAACATAGTAATTTCCCTCCCTATGTTAAGTCCCTGTGAATAGTGTCCTATACAGCTACAGTTGTGAAGAACTTAATGCTAGGGGGAAAAACACCTGGCATTAACTGGCAGTGAATTAGGCTCATTGTCACTTAAAAAAAATACTTTGGCAATTTAATCCTTGATGTTTTGTATATTCCAGTTTCAAAGAGCCTCTATGAAGTACACAAAATATATCAACCTTAAAAAACAGGAAATAAAGATAGGTGAGTTTTAGACAGTGGCATCAAATCCATCATGCTGTTGCAAGCCCAGCTGTAATTGGAAAGCAGTTCTGAATCATAAACATTCAGTCAGAGAATTCTGATAAGCTTTCATAATTTACTCAGATCAAACCTTTTTAAAAAGTACAAACCTCGGGACAATGGTCCTGTGAAAAAGCATGTTGCTCAGTGCACTGTTCTTGCCAATTTACTTTCTTGTTAACGTGAATGGAGGAGATAAAATAAAAAAGATGTAACAAACCACAGAGTTTGCTGAAGGAGACTGGCATAAATTACTTTAGCTCAAAGTTATAAGAGCTGGTGTCAGAACTATAGAAAGCAGTTCTATTCAGAAGTTTAGGCTACTCAGTAAAAATAATGCTTATCACACTAACAAATTGACCTGTTAAAAGATTACTTAATTTTCCAGAAGCATAATAGCATAGTGAACTAGCTACATTTTTTTTTTTTTTTTTTTTTATTTTAATCATGGTCAAAGAGGCTGTAGTATAGATAAACAGTCATAGAATTTCAAGTCTTTTCAAAGCCTATTTGTCATTAACTGGTCACATGTCTATGCAAAACCATCAAAATATCAGCAATAGAAAGAAGAGGTGTGAAGAGGAAGAAAAGTGCTTCTGTGAAGCTTCTGTGCCATTTATGACAAAATCATATCTTAACTTTGTGGTACTTCCCTCCACATTTTTCTGCTGTATTGTAACACTCGAGAAGGTTAAGAACTCATTCCTGCATTCACCATTTGCAATGGTGCACTGCAGTGTCCACTTCACAAAACTACATAGTGTTTTCAAATAAAGCCGTTCCTCAGGCGGTAGCATTAACTGCATATTTCGTTTGCTGCCTTTTATCTGAGATTCCCATTCTCTCCTGCTCTGCAGCAGTCTGGGGCAGCACCAGTTCAGCCATCATCATTATTATGCACTTTTATTTATTAATCACATTCACAATGCATTTGAGCTACATTCCAATCAAAATTGTGAACTTGCCCTGAAGATGCAGCAGCCGTGTCATTTTGTATCAGCAGTGTCTCTTTTATTCCAATACCACTCTGACCTTCAGCAATAGTGTCATGTGCTTCTATAATGGTTCTCGTTGCTTCCTTTCGAAAGCACCACAGCTCCCTAGAGACTATCTGCATGGGAAGATAACTTTAGGAGCCCCTAGGGGTCTGCTTTCCATTTGCTCCCATCCTGGCTAAAAAAAAAACAAACCAACCAAACAGTAAAAATCTCATTTGTTCAAATCCAGAATTTTTTTGCCTTTTTTTTTTTTTTTTAATATAAATATATTCAAGAGCATAGAGCAACACAACCTCCTCTTTAAGTTTCTTAGCAAAGCTACTGCCTAATTACTGCCTGCTGAGTAGTGCAGTTAAACACAATCAGTCAGAAAGCCTTAAAGATACAATATCCTTTTTCATGAACTGTCTGCTTGTCAGTTCGAAGTCACCCTCCTGCTTTAAATCAACCAACCACAGAGCTGTTATGAACAGCAACTGATTTTCCATGCAGTGCTGCAAAACAAAATCACACTGTATCCTATTTTTAATGGCCACAGTTTTTCAACTGCATAACAAGAGGTAGCTGGCACTGCTGAGCTGAGCCGTATCAAAAATGGGTTCAAGTAGAAATAGCACAGAACCCTTGAAGAATACAAGTACAGACCCAATTACACGTGCATTGTGATGCTCAAAGCCAATTACAGGCAAATAACAGGGAAGCATTTTTTCCCCCTTCATAGCTGTATTGCAGACTTGGGTTGCTTTTATTTTTTGTTTCAACGAGATACAATGAGATAGTTTTTAAGGCTCAAATCCTAAGAATTATTTTATTAATCCAGTGTGCATTTATGCACAAAGGCTTTTAAAAATGGAATTAGCACAGGAACACCAGTCTTTGTCAAACCTACATTGATATGGGAAAGGTGCAGGAATTTTATACTTCTGTAGATATTTTTCTACTTGATCTATATAGATATACAGGAATTAGGAACCCTTGTATGGACACAGCATGTAGAAGTACCACATAAACAAGCATGATGCTAGAACTTTCTAAAGATATGACAGAGTGGGCATCTTCTAACAGGTTTGGGACACTGGATGCTTATGGATGGTTGCCAATTCATGTCTGTTCTCATTCAGGCAGTTAAGCTATAAACCTCCTGGTAGCTGGATGTTTTCTATTAACTTGATACAAACATTAAATAAAGTGAGTGGAGAAATTAAAAAGTGTACTTAAATTGACAAACAAAATGCAAAAGGGCCACTACATTTTCCAAACTTAAGTTAATTATCTCAGTATAGCTATTTTTTATTAGATTAAATATTTTTTTTCTGGCTCCATTTTAGTGAAGTCGGGTACTAATACCATATCACAAGCATTAAAATGTGTTTAAGCATTTTAGTACTTTTCTTCTTAATTTAAGTGATCTGACTTAAACATTTTTTTGCTTGCGTGAAATACATTTCTGTTGCCTCTTATTCTCACAGCACTACTACAGAGCAGAGTAAAGGGGGTTTGTATGCATAAAATGGGAACTGTTTAGAGTGTTATCTCCACATCTATAGTAGTGACTATACATATATGGTAGTAAATATTTATGATCTACTACTAAAATTACAGAAAATAGAAAAACTATAAATATTATTGCCATATAATCAGTCAGCAGCTATGTGCAAACACAGAACTAATATTAAACTGTAGATACAGAAGAAAGTATTGTTTAAGAGGAAAAACTTGGAAATTAATGAGGTTCCTTTCATATTCACTAAAATGCACTTACAATAGCAGAGTAAGAAGGATAAACAGTAAAGAGGATTGTATAAAGGATTTGTAATAATCTGATTTTTGTGGTTCTAAAACAAAACAACTTTGATTGAAATATCTAGTAATTTTAGAAAGCATTTCAAAGGACTGAAGTGCAATATCAACATTATTAATTTCATCATTACTGTAAAAGTACTCAACCTTCCATGTTTGTTTAAATTTTCCTCCCCAGGTTTCTAATTTCGTGTACAGCAAAACTAGGCTGTAAGGGGTGAGAGGATCAAACAACAAGCAACCACCACAAATATTTTTCCTGAAATTTTCTTAAAGATGGTTTTGGACTTTCACAGACCTATGCTAAAGGATGCAGGACAGCCAGAAAACCATTCCCAGCTACACTCAGTAGAAAACTACCAAGGCATCAGGCAGAATAAAGGAGTCAAAACGTGTTGACTAATCTGGCCTTCGGTATGCAATCAGTCAATATGATTTTAAGTGGTATGTTTCAGAGATGAAAACATTTATATGGAAGTGAGGGACCCTAGTTCAACAGCTTGGACCACCAGATGTTTTCTGCATCAGATACCGCTTTGAGATCCTCTGCTCCTCTGGATGCTTTTGATACCCATGGGGCTCACAACATCAGGTTGAGAACAGTACTCTAGTCCCACATCTCAAGGGTCAGTTTACCTACCAGAAAGAATTCTTACCATATCCTCTTACACTGCTTCAAACCACAGCTGTGGTAACTAATAAACTCACTCTACTCTTAGTCTAAATAAAAGCTGTCCTGAATTACCCTTCCCCGTTTAGAGGTTACCTAAGGATGCCAGTAGCCTATATTAGCATGACAGCTTGATAGAAAAATCGTTAATTCTCTTAATTGCAACTGCTGCTCCTCATATCAAGAACATGAAAAAAATTGCTTTGATTTATATAGAAACTATGAATATTTTGCATTATTTTACTGTCACATGGGACAAAAACAATGAAAGGCTGATACAAATGTTAAATTTTGCAAAATATCCAGCTTTTAATTTTAACTTGTAAAATAATTATCGCATTTAATGGTGAAGTTACATAATATTATTATTAATGATGAGGGACATAATTCAGGGCAATTAAACTGTTTTGTCTTATTCGGATTCTAGAATTAAGTAAAAATACAGCTATCTGCTAGAACCACGGAGGCATGTAGAGGGACCATGTAAGTGAGAAAGGTTTCAGCAGCACACAAAGTAATTTCTAATAAAATATTAGTTTTATTACACTCTCTACCTCACTCTCTACTACTCTACAAAGAGTGTAGAGAGGAAGAAAAAAATATTATCAGGCTCTTTCTTTGCCTAGAATTTACTGTTCAGTCATGCAAGACATTGAGCAAATTTTTTCTTATCTGTAAAAGCACTTAAGCTGGAGCTTAACCTGAAGCATGTGAGAAATACTACAGAAATAAATAAGAAACCAATGTTTAAGTGGTGAAAGGTAAGCAACAATTAATGTGAATTGCTGGGTAGAGCCACAGTGCTCAAATCCTTGAAGAGTAAAGCTTTTATGTTATAACTGGAAGAGTCTTTCTAAAGCACCATCCTGCAGTTATAAAAGTAATGGTTTCTGGCATCAAACCAAATGAATGCCTGCAAACCAGTTACCTGAGGTTTCTGCTCTCCATTGGAAGTGCCGTCTGGTGGGCCCATGGACAGAGGTTTTGAATCCTGTCATTAGTAAGACTTTGGATGAGTCCCAAGTCCCTGAACTATGCTTGTGAAGTCATTAACCTTCAATCATGTAATTATACATCTGTAGTAAGAACGGTGAGTCAGGTTTACTTTTGAAATTAGTAAAGACAATGAAAGTCTAATAGCTGAGTCCAAAGAATCGGAGGTGTTATGTCTCCTGATCTTAATTTACAGCAGCTCCTGGAAATGAGATGTGAAAGGTAACTGCCCATTTATTCATTCTTGCTATCATCATCCTACAGCCTGATGGTTGTTTACAATACTTTTTGCTCATTTACATATCTTACAGCAGAAATTATGTAACATGGTGGCAATAATTAGTTTTAACTGTGGGCAAACTCTTGAATAAAGGGCTGATTTCATAGTATTAAATAAATGACAGAATCTGGGACCATTTTATAACTTACTGGGATCATTTTAACCTTCATAGTCACAGTTATTAAGAAACTCTTCTACAGTCACTTTTTTCTTCATATTGTGTGTGTTGGTGTTACTATTTAATTTCGCACAGACCAACATATAACTAGGCACATCAAAGAAGACAACCCATATTGAGATGAGTACTCTTAGTGCCATTATCTTAACAGCCTGCTTACAAGACACATATAGTTAAAATCAAAGGAATAATAAAAAAGTCAGCAATTGCATGTTCGGGGTTTCATTAATTTTATTTTAATGAATAAATGAGATTTCTCTTTGGATGCACTGAGAAATTATTGAATAGATCTTCAGATATATAGTAATTTTTCTTTAAGCTGATAAAATTGGAACTTCATAAAAAACAGATTTCTCTGTTTTCTACAACGGGGCCATTCTTTAGAAGAATTCATTAATTACAGTTAAACTTAAAGGGCAATTGTAGTAATATTTTGGAAAATTTATTTAATTAAAAATATATATATATTATTTAGATAGACAGAAACAAGTGAATTTCCATCCTGGGTCAGAATACTTTTTACCTGTTATCATATATTATTTGAAAACACTTATTGCTCTGCAGGCAGATAGAAAATCCTGCAGCAGGCTCATAAAAGTTATCTGCCTCACAACCTAAGTCTCTTCCTCACTAATAACAGAATCAAGAATGCTTTTATTCCAAAGCATAAAGTTTAACACTCATTACAACACATGCTGATAGCTAATTAGGCTGACACTGGACTGGGCTGCTATACATATAAAGTCTGATTCCTTTCTTAATTTTGCTGCATTCTTGATCCTTGTAACTTCTCGTGGCAATGAATTTCACTGTATAACTCAGACTGTGAAGAACTGTTGAAACTTCCTTTAATTTTAACCTTATTGAATGATTTCTTATGCATTAGAATAGATAATGAATTTACATTCTACTTGCACTAACTGGTTGAGATTTTCTACATTTTTTGACTGTCTTGCAGACTTATAAATCCATCTGTCAACATCTTTGGGTCTGAAATTGCAACTTCTTTTTCTATGGCAGTAGTTGATGTGAATGGATATGAGAACTTGTACATTGAGCAATGCAGTCCAGGAACATGTGTACAGTCTTCATAGTTTAAGGACTCTTTGTAAGTAATTTCCACAGAATCAAGAGTTTCTTACCACATGGAAGCCTCAAACAGCTGTTGTCTAGGAACTAGAGTATAAAAAAGTTATATAACATAAGCAGAAACAAAAATAAAACTACCAGAGCATTTAACTGTGGACTGAATTTATGCAGATAATCAAAACTGATATGGAAGTTCCAAGGCTGAAGATAACTCATACCCCATTTCATTTCTTTGCGGTTCATATAAGGAGGCCTCTTTCCCTGCAGTAACATTGTCTTTTCAAAAATAATTAATAATACTGGCATCCATTTCTTGGTCACAGTCTGAAAGATTAGCATGTCTATAAACCACAAATGCTCACAATGTGGCTGAAGGATGTTCATAGCTGTGATGAATCCTGTGTTTACCGTTATTAACTCAAAGGCTGTTTTCTATCTAGTGGACATCAGTTTCCAGGACAATAAACCCAGGCTTTCATCAGCTCAATATTCTTTAATGATTTTTTAAAATAATGATTTGAAATTGAAAATAAAAATGGAATGTATTGGATTAATGCAATAGTTACGACACACTATTTTTGGAGGGGAGGAGTATTACAAAAATATGATGCATGAAACCTTTGAATTCCTTCATATGAGAATATGTATCACTGAATAAATACATTATTTTACATGTGACTTCATATGAAAATAATCCTAAAAAAAATAAAATAAAGAATTTCCTCTGTAGAAAAATCTAACATTTTTTCTCTAAACAATTAAGCTCAGAGAAGGTTTTATAGTTTTTACATGAGCCAAACCTGTAAAGTCCTAGCCAAAAGCTTTTCATTCTCTTTACTGGCACTGCAATTGCAGCTCCAAGCCTGGCATTCACAGTGGCTACATGGGACTGAATTTTTGATGTACTGATTTCTGACTGGCCCTATTTTGAGAAGGATATCTTTTGAGCAACTTTTGAGATAAAACATATGCAGATAAGCCCTTTTGGAAGATGTATTCTATGCCAGAGTGATTACTTAACATTCATTTTGTGACTGGTTACA
This sequence comes from Chaetura pelagica, assembly GCF_000747805.2. Classification (NCBI taxonomy): domain Eukaryota; kingdom Metazoa; phylum Chordata; class Aves; order Apodiformes; family Apodidae; genus Chaetura; species Chaetura pelagica. The sequence goes on along the minus strand of NW_009952893.1, from coordinate 2,647,634 downwards.
GTAATAATTTCTGCATTAAGACCAAATTCTTGTTTAAACTCATTGTTCCAGGCAGTGTTCATACATTGACTCACTGAATGTTAAATGAAAGAGTAATTTGAAAGAAAATTATAAATCTTCATAAATGTACTGTGATTCTTATTCTATACTCCCATCTTACGTTTCCGACCAGTCTTCCTAGGGGTTTATGACTGTTTGTTTGAAAACATTTCTGTGCAGAATTTTGCAATTTCTGTCAAATGGAGGTCTTTAGGTCTTCATTCTTGGTGATATTGGTAGCTGCTGTTCTCTCCTTGTATCACTAAGTGAGAATATGACTTCTGATTGTGGATGTCAGGGAAAAAGCAAATAATTACATTTCAGTCTATGTCCAAACATACACCCTGAGTTTAAAATCCCAGCTACTTAGGTGAAGTAAAACCATCTTTCTTTTACTTCCTGTGGCTGAATATCCCCAAAACAACTGCTTAGACATCCCTCTGAAGGATGACGTGCACAGCTCCATTTATGAATCATCTTTATTATCTCTACTAATGGGGTCGAGGGTGCCTTGGATTTTGTTATATTATTTTAAATCCCTTTTATTCTCTGTTTAGACTCAGCAGTGATAAACAGCCAGAGGCAATAATTGGGTATTCACCCCTTTCATATGCCCTTCCTAAACTGCATATGCCACAGACAGTCTGCACGCACTGCTAATTGCAGCCAACTGGATGCAGTCAAACCAACAGGCAGGAGAGACGCAACTTCCCCAGTACCTCCCCCAGTACAAAAAACACAGACTGCTCCTCTTTTTCACAGAGAAAAGTCTCATGCAGTCTCTTCTATTTACTGTTCTTTGTTCTGTTAAAGGTCACTTCTTTTTACACATGATTTGTTATTGCTGCCTGCATCTAGTATATTTTCTTTAAAAAGGACCTATTTATAATAATAATAATGCATTTCACTTGCCTAAGATTGTCCAATAATTTGGCATTTAACAGCACTGTTTCTTTCACTTTCTGTCCAACAACTATTGAGGTGTGTCATTATATTAAATTATAACATATACTCCTCTTTAATACCCTGTTGCTTGACCAACTTTAGATAAAATGAACACATTAGCTGATTGTCTATGTATTCAAGGATAATCTCTTGAAGCCTGTTATGCCCGAGTGGAGTGTAGGCCTTGCCAGGAAATGTGAGCCATGAAAAATTACTGACTTGACTGCTCATTTCAAGTTGTTGTGATTCTGAATATTTAGATTTTCTTCTAAAAAAAATCAGCTATGCAATTTGAAAAGAACTCTGGAAACTTCAGCATCTGAAAAGATGTGAGGGAAATCGGTCTTCACATTTTCTTCTGAAGAGGTGGGAAAGGGCCACATATCTAAACATGTCTCTGTACTTGGTAGTATGTTATCTAAATAATGATTACTGTTTGAGGTATTTGCTTAAGATAGAAGATAGTGGTATGGTTTTGTGAATGGTTTTGTGGTTTGGTTTGGTTTGTTTTTTTCTTTCATAAACTACTTTTCTTATGCTAGTATTTCCAGACAGGAGTAGAAATGAAGCCATTGCTTTCAACAGGGAAAAGAGGAAAAGCGAAGTTATTTAGAGGACACTGAGGGGGCACTGAGAGCTGCTAAGGCTTGTAGGACTTACATTTTCAGAAGACATTATTTAAACACAAGAATACCAATATCAGTCACTTGGAATGAGCTGTCATTCGTATTCTCTTTGTACCATCAGCTCAGAACAAATATTCTAATAAAAAAAAAAAAAAAAAGGAAATATTTTTCTCTTTTCATTATCTTTCGAAGACCTATCAACACATTTCACAACTTTGTGCATTATTGAGCTAACTGTATGATGGATTTTGTAAGGAAACAGTATGCAAATTAAAAAGATATATTTGTTCATAATTTCATAGGCATATTTTATCACTATTTTATTTCTATCATTAATGAAATGGTTTTACCTACTACATATTTTTTGATGTCTAAATGTTTATATATATGTACCTTAAAAAAAAAAAAAAAAAAAAAGACAGGTCTTTTTTGATTAAAAGATTTTAGGAAGAGCACACAGGAAAAGAATTATTGAGAGGTATTTTCCAAGAGTACAACTGGGAACCTAACCAAAAAAACATGCAAAATGTATTTAAACAATGAAGAAATTAGGATTTATAGACACATACACAAAAGACATTTAAAAGTTCTCTGTCCATGACTCACATCATATAACAAATAGATTCTATACAAGTCATTTCAGAATCCTCTTCTTTTTCTGCCCCATAGAGGTGAATAGGTTACTAAACCAGAAAGGACTTTGATTTGTGGATTGTCAAGTCTTCTTTCCCTCTCCTTGCAAGCACAAAATCCATTTGTGAAATCCCATGTTCCTTTTCAGTGGGAACTGGTTTTTTGGGGTCATCTTCTGCAATGAATAATAGCCCCTGGCATACTAGCAATACAGTTGTCCTATAAACATCATTACCCATTAAGGCTTATCCTAGCAGTGAGGATGGTGAATGGCCTGGCGTTAGAGCTGCACTGCTTCTCTACTTCTCAAAAACTTTCTTTATCCTTTCAGAATTTAAGAACAAGCACAGATCCATCATCTTTCTAACCAGTCTATTTTCCTTTCTCTGTCTCCTCTGGGATATGTTAAATCATATGCTTCCTTCTAGAGACTTGGAAAAAGACTTTCCTACTTTGAGCTGCAGTCAAAACTTGTGGTTTTCCAAATTTCTGAGGAACACAGTGCCTGGGAACTCATCTTTTTCCAGATTGTCTCCTGGTTCTTACTTGGACTACCCAGCGTCCTCCTTTCCTTTACATATATCCGGGAAGTGCAGAAGATGTAGTCATAAGTCTCCATTTGCAATCTTTCTTAATTCTCTCTCTGCCCAACCTACCCAGAGAAGGCAGAGCTTTTACAATCTTAAAACATATTCCTGAGGCCTATCTGGAAAATAAAAGTAAAACAAGAAAAATGAAAGTAAAACAAGAAAAATGTGCCTCTGCATAATGAGGTGACAAGGTGTCAGGACAGAATCAGCAGTGGGATAGCTGCTGGTTTTCAGAGTGACACCTTAGGACTGAAAGGATCCTGTCTCACATCTCCAAAAGAAGATGAAGGTGGGAAGTTTCTTCCGAAAGGCAGCTGCATTTCAACAGTGCTGGAAAGAAAAGACAGTGTTTGAAAACATTAACTTCATTAGTAGCATAATATTTGTGAATGAATGTGCCTGAGCACTAATGACAGAGCTGTCCCTAATCCTTACAATGGGTTAAGAGTAAACCTCCAAAAGCATTTTGTTGGAATTCAGAAGTCACCTAGTACATGTTCCAGAGTTAATTACAGTGCATGATATATTTACAGGCCATTATAGAACATCTGGATTAAAAATTATGAGCAAAAAGGAGATGAAGGAAGAAAAAAATATTTTGCTGTCACTGAGACATGGCAGCCATGTATGAGAATGCAAGAGACATTGTCTCCCACACTTCTAAATACCAAGGACCTCATAGAAACAATCTGCTTCCCTGCACAAAATATTTTACAGTTTCAAAATCAAGAAAAAAAGAAGAAATCTTATTATAAAATTAGTGAATTTGCCCAAGAAGAATTAGTTTGGTCTCCCTAATTCCTAAGTGACACTAAAATACATCAATTAAAAGTATATATGATGCAAAACAAAACTACAAATGCTACCTCTCCCTACAGATCTTGCTGCAACTGTTAATCTGCTTTGGCTTAGGCAATATACACACAGGTTACCTGTTTTTCCTTCCAAACACATTGATTACACTTAAGGTTGTGTGCTAAAAGATGCAAAAATCTTTCCAGCCAGCCACTCAAAGGCACTTGCTTCCTTGATACTATTTTAAAAATATTATTAAAAACTATAATTTTAATTACATTATTTGTCAATTGTGTCTTGCAGAAAAGGAACATAACCCAGAGAAGCTCATTTGCTTACATACTTGAGGAGGAAGAGGGGCTAAGGAGAAGCAGAAATTTGCACAAGAGCTAAACAGTCTCAAGTCTCTGGATGCATTTGTTTGACTAATAAGGACTTTTACCCTGTAATCTGCCTTCAGCTCCAGATTGAACGGAAAAAAGAAAGTCAAGAAAATTAAGTTTTCCTTGTGATAAAAGATTATTATTTCTCATACTTACTTATTTTATTTCCTATTGTAGGACATACTATGATGACCAAGTCTTTACCTTGTGCTTCCTAGATATCAGGAATCATAATAATCATATAATCATAGAATGGTTTGGGTTGGAAGGCACCTTAAAGGTCTTTTAGTTCCAAACTCTCACTGCCTGGGCAGGGACACCTTCCGTTATACCAGGTTGGTCAAAGCCCATCCAACCTGGCCTTCAACACTTCTAGGGATGGAACATCCACAGCATGTCTGAACAACATATGCCAGTGTCTCACTACCTTCATAGTGAAGAATTTCTTCATAATGTCTAACCTAAATCTCCCCTCTTTCAGTTTAAGCCATTACCCCTTGGCCACTACATGGCCTTCCAAAAAGTTCCTCCCCAGATTTCCTGCAGACTCACTTTAAGTACTTGAGGTCTCCCCAGAGCCTTCTCTTCTCCAGACTGAACAACCCCAACTCTCACGGTCTGTCATCATTGCAGAGGTACTCTAGCCCTCTGATCATCTTTGTAAGAAATTACAGACAGACATAATATCCCACAGGTGTAATTTAAGAATTAACCATTTATTAAACAATACATTCCCATTCAGTTCTACATATGTGCATAATTAGTTTATAAAGAGATTTACCTGAAAATAGTATTTTTTAAAAAAACAAGTATTTTTTAATTGATAGCACTTTTAAGGGGATGCAAGGTTTTAAATTAAATTACATTAAATGCTTTTGTATTTACTTTTCATTAAACCCTATTTTATTTATTATCATCTACCCAGCATGGTCTCTTGGTTGAAGAGGGCTGCTAATGCTATTTATATTATTCTGCACTGTCCTCTAATTGACCTTGTTTGTGCAACAGAATGGCTGCTTTTCTCAAGCTGCCAGCCCTTTATTGCTGCATTTTGACCATGCACTAGTGGCTCTTTGTGCTGCTGTTGAGTTAAAGAATCAATACTGCATTCCCCATAGCCAATAAAGGAAGCTGACAGCATGAATTAACTGAGTGTAGCCAGTTGCATGGAGGGTCATTTTCTTTAAGGAAAAACAAGACGATTACAAGCCTCCATTGCTTAGCAGAGATTTTAATGCAAAGCATGAGGTTGCTGTAATTTAATTTTGGCCTGCTGCTCTGACACACTCCCCTTTGCTACTGCTTCATGGAGTCCAAGCTATTAATGGCTGCAGACCAAAACACATAGGGAGACAAAGGCAAATAGTCACAGTCACACAGCAGCAACAGTTACTTCTGATTTGACAGTATTTTTTCTTTTGCACTTGGTGGAATTAACAAGATTTTTTTTCTTCCCAGACTCTTCCCTGTTGAATACATTCATACAAAATAAGCCCCCAAAAAAAAAATGTAAGCAAAGGAAAGCCAAGTTAAATTAAAAAAGAAAGAAAGAAAGAAAAAAAAAACAACACAAAACCAAACCAAACAAAAAAACAAAACAATAAAAATAAAGCAAAATATCCCAACAGACCAAAAGATGTCATGTCCCAGACTGACACTTAGAGGAAGGCTGCACATGGGCCAGAGCAAGAAATGTATGTATTGACCAGCGGTCTCCCCCCTTTACTCTTACTGAACCATCTAACAAGGGATGCTGCCTAGCCACAGCTACTGCAGTAGAGTGTTGCAGAGAAATATTGCAAATGTAAAGTTAACAATAGGACTTCTGCTGCTAAGAGCACAAATGAAATAACTTTTTATTTTAAAAGAGTAATGGTTTTTATTCAAGATGCTTTGATATTGAAAACTGTAGTTCCCTATGACAGGTTATATTGTTGATTCAAATGGATTCAAGCTCAGTTATTCAAAAGGACAATATATTATATACAAACCATTTAACTCAAGCTTTTAACTTGTTTTCTCTGTCGACAGTGGTAGGAGATTGTTTGGGGGGTAATCTTTTTTAAGTAATGCCTGTAAAGTTTTATCCACTTACCACATCTATAAAAAAATCCAAACTTCTTGAGTCCTACTGCCTGCTTTATAAATGTCTCAGATATTTACCTGGGATAAAAAGCTGAGACTAATCTTCATTTGAAGGATATTTCTTCTAGACCACAGGTCATGGAAAATAACATGAGGTGCCTGTATCTCTTAAGCTTTTTTAATTACCAACAAAAGACTTTCTACATATACTTTCTAATTGACAAAAGAGACCTCCCCATCACAGCCGTCAAAAATGTTACATTCCCTTTACATGCTGCCTTTGTTTAACAGTTTAAACTTAGACTTGTAAGATCTTGAAGGTAGTAATTTCCCAGAAAGGAAAAATGAAATAATTTGCAAATAATATACATTGGCAAGTCATTGAGATACAGGCAAAAGTATTTTTTCCTGAGTCTCAGGCAGTCCTTGGAGTATTTATGTGTATATCAGACTCTTGTCCACATGCCCCCTTTTCCTAAGATGGCCATTAGCCATCTTAGCCATCTAAGAGTTAGACACCAATCGTCTTCTAGAGTTAATGTAAAGTAGGAAGTGCTTCAAGAGGATTAATCACCCCATCCCAAAATAGCAGTTAGAACCAGCTGATGAACTGTGACTAGAAGATAACTAATTTTTTCTTCATTGACAATGGAGGAAGCCTAGGCAATTAGCTAAGTTAACTTTCATAATGCTAAAATGAGGTGAAATAAACCCCAAACTTGATTTTAACACAAAACTGTGTGTTTAAAGGAACAGACTAAATAACAGCAGCTTCACTAGGTTTTGCTTTATAGCCACAGTCATTCCGTGTTGTGCAAAGGTGTGAGAGCAGCACTACATGCAAATAGTATATGGGTGCACAAGAAGATGTGTTGGCGTTTGTACATTGCATATCCCCTGGCAAAATGCAAGTACATGCAGACACACAGGGGACATATATATCAGTGAAGCCAAGAGATGGGAACTTATGTCTACCCAAACAACAAAGGAGTAATTCTCTTCATCATGGAGATGGGAGCCAAGAGATGGTCTTATGATTTAGTAGATACACATGAATGCTCATAAAGAGTTCCCCTGAAACCTTGTGTCCAAGGGTCTTTATGAAGCACCCCTTAACTCTTCCATGGCCTTCACACCTTACACTGACAGCAAAGATGTGCCATAACTCTTCCTCTCTGAAACCACACATACATTTACCTCTCAGAAGATCTTCCTTACCTGCAACTAGTGGAGGCCCCCAGGGATTGGTGCTGGGTCCAGTCCTGTTAAACATCCTCATCAACAGCCTGGATGAGGGGACAGAGAGTATCCTCAGCAAGTGTGCTGATGATACGAAACTGGGAGGACTGGCTGATTCACAGGAAGGCTGTGTGGCCACTCAGCAACATTTGGACATACTGGAGAGCTGGGCAAAGAGGAATCTAAAGAGGTTCAACAAGAATGACTGCAGAGTCCTGCACCTGGGAAGGAATAACAACATGCACAACTACAGATTAGGAGTTGACCTGCTGGAAAGCAGTCCCATGGAGAAGGACCTTGGAGTCCTGGTAGACAAGTTATCCATGGGGCAGCAATGTGCCCTTGTGGCCAAGAAGACAAATGGTATCCTGGGGTGCATTAAGAAGAGTGTGTCCAGCAGGTTCTCCTCTCCCTCTCCTCTGCCGTAGTGAGACCACAACTGAAATACTGTGTCCGGATCTGGGCTCCCCAGTTCATGAGCAACAAGGATTTACTTGAGAGAGTCCAACAGAGGGCTACAAGGATGATTAAGGGACTGGAACATGTGTCTTACAAAAAAAGACTGAGAGACATGGGGCTAGAGAAGAGAAGACTGAGAGGGGATGTTATGAATATTTAGACATACCTGAAGGGTGTGTGTCAAGAAGGAGGGGCCAGTCTCTTTTCAGTCATGCTCTGTGATAGGACAAGGGACAATGGATGCAATGTGGAATACAGGAAGTTCCACCTCAACATGAGGAAAAAGTTCTTTACTGTAAGGGTTATAAAGCTCTGGAACAGGCTGCCCATAGATGGTGTGGAGTCTCCTTCCTTGGAGACCTTCATGACCCATCTTGGATGCACTTCTGTGTGACCTGCCCTAGATTCTGTGGCAGTCCTGTTCTAGCAGGGGGGTTTGGACTTATTGATCTCCAGAGGTCACTTCCAACCCCTAACATTCTATGATTCCTTGACAGACTACATTTTGCACAAATTTACAGAGCAGAGATAGAAGGAATATTAAAATCTTTCCTAATGTGAAAAGTTGAAAAATTACCAAGTTCGAACACAATTCTAAAAATAGAATAAAAAAAAAATAAAATAATAATTTTAAAAAGCAAGCAAAGTAGTCTTGAGTGACTCACAAGTAATCCTTATCCATTGTACTGAAAAATGATGAAAACAAAAAACAAAGGATCTGTGGAAAAAAGGATCAACAGAAATAACGAGTATTTAAGTACCCCTAAGGGAAGCACCAAAGGGACAACACAGTCTAAGCAGACTAGCTTTCTCCTGAGGAGGAACAGGATTCTATATGTTACATGGGCTTGACCCTTACTCCAGCCAGCAGTAATAATAATCACAGAATTACAGAAACTTAGGGGTTGGAAGAGACCTCGAAAGATCATCTAGTTCAACCCCCCTGCCAGAGCAGGGTCACCTAGAGCACATCACACAGGAACTTGTCCAGGCGGGTTTTGAATGTCTCCAGAGAAGGAGACTCCACAACCTCTCTGGGCAGCCAGTTCCAAGGCTCTGTCACTCTCACAGTAAACAAGTTTTGTCTGATGTTTACGTGGAACCTCTTATGCTCCAGTTTGCATCCATTGCCCCTTGTCCTATCACTAGACATCACTGAAAAAAAGCCTGGCTTCGTCCTCCTGAGACTCCCCCTTAACATACTTGTAAACATTGATGAGGTCACCTTCAGTCTCCTCCAAGCCAAAGATACCCAACTCCCTCAGACCTTCCTCATGAGGGAGATGGTCCACTCCCTTCATCATCTTTGTGGCTCTGTGCTGGACTCTTTCAAGCAGTTCCCTGTCCTTCTTGAACTGAGGAGCCCAGAACTGGACACAATATTCCAGATGTGGCCTCACCAAGGCAGAAGAGAGGGGGAGGAGAACCTCTCTGACCTACTAACCACCCCCTTTCTAATACACCCCAGGATGCCATTGGCCTTCTTGGCCACAAAGGCACATTGCTGGCTCATGGTCATCCTCCTGTCTACCAGGACCCCCAGGTCCCTTTCTCCTACACTGCTCTCCAGCAGGTCAGCCCCCAACCTGTACTGGTACATGGTGTTTCTCTTCCCCAGATGCAAGACTCTACACTTGCCCTTATTGAATTTCATCAAGTTTCTCCCCACCCAACTCTCCAGCCTGTCTAAGTCTCTCTGAATGGCAGCACAGCCTTTTGGTGTCAGCCACACCTTCCAGCTTTGTGTCATCAACAAACTTGCTGAGGGCACCCTCTGTTCCCTCATCCAGGTCGTTGATGAAAATACCGAACAGTACTGATCCCAGTACCGACCCCTGAGGGACTCCACTAGTCACAGACCTGCAACTGGATTCTGTCCCATTGACCACAACTCTGACTTCTTCCTTTCAACCAGTTCAGGATCCACCTCACTACCTGATCATCAAGACCACACTTCCTTAGCTTATCTATGAGGATGCTGTGGAAGACACTGTCAAATGCTTTACTGATATCAAGATAAACCACAACTACCACCCTACTGTCATCTATCCACCTAGTTAAGTCTTCACAGAAGGCTATAAGGTCTGTCAATGTGACCTGTTTGACATCAGAATGAGAAAATCTGGACCCTGAATGAGTTCCTAAATCCTGCTGTCACTATGGCAGCTGAATATAACTGAAGCTGCACACTGAGAATATTTAAAGATGTTGAACACTCAGCCAAGTTCAGCATTAAGGTATCCAAATACATCTCCTCTTGAATATGAGGAGAACTACTGATATGCTTGGTTGGAAGCCAGAACATAGCATCAGCTGTTGATAAATATAATCAATCACATATGATCAAAAGTTTACCCTATTCACAGATTATTTCTTCAGCCAAACATTAATCAACTTGAAAATGCTTTTCAGACCTTGTAAAAATGTTGACAGCTAGGAAGTTTGGAATCGTTAGCAAGACCCAGTTTTCAGATAGAAAACAAGGGCATAGCACATCTATCTTTCCTTTGAAAATAATCTATTCTTAGGATTAAAATCAGCAAATGATATGGAAGTAAGGTAAACCCAATTTGCATTCTTCAGTTCAAAAGAAATCTTGCTTTGATACCACTGTGGTATATTTACAGTACACCCATGTTCTCCTGGGAATGAATGTTTATTAAAATTCTACTTATCTCTCTCTTTTTTTTTTCTTTTTTTTTTTTTCTTTTTTTTTTTTTTTTCACTGTGTGCTTTTTCCCCCAGTCAGGTTTTCAGTAGTGAAGCTGTTCCAAGTGCACTTTATACATGTGAACATTTGCTACTGAGTTACTTGCTGTGATCAAAAAGAAAGAGTAAACATAGAATGAGGCAAAAGAGAGATTTTATAAATACCAGTAAAGTCACCGCTAAAGTCTGTACATTTGTAACGTGGCATAGGCACCTCGTTCTCTGCCACCAGTGGGAACAGTATCAGTGATTACATTTGCATGCATTACAGAATATACAGTAGTTAAAACTCTGTTTATTTTAAAATCACAAGAAATTGAAACCTATGTTGTGCAGACGTGTTAATTATTTGTAAATTCTTTAACCTCATGAAGCTAGTATTAGCTAATAAGGCAAAAAAACCTATTGTTTCTGTTACTATATTAACCTCATTACTTATCCTACAACTATAAATTTTGTTTGGATACAGAGTACAAATAAGCCCAGGTCCCATCTCAACTGCTGTGCAGTTTTGAAGAATACAATATAATTCTTAATGGAAAGTTGGAAAAGAATATTGGCACACGATTATTACACATTCACAACATTTTTCCATTGCCAAGAGTACCAAGAGTCCTGATCTATCCCTCTTGTCTACATTATGTGTCTAATTTCTTAGAGTCAATGCAACTGATTTTTGTGAGAATTCCTGAAGGGAATGTGGTGGGCTTTTGGAGCACCTGAGGGAAACTCTTCTCTCAATAAGAATGCCTGGAAATTTTTTATTTTTTAAATGAAGTTGTAGGTTCTTATCTTCAGAGCCCACAACTGAACTTCGATATTTGAGGTGGTTCTGATAACTACATTCATATTTGTTATTATTGTTGTTATTGTTGTGATTATTAGTAATAGAAATGCTGAGATCCTCTCCCAGTCAAAAGTTAGACCTTCCCTCCTATCAATATACAGATAAAAGAGATTTCTTGTATAAATCTTCTCGAGCTAGATGGGAAAAACATGTGATGCATATCAAATGGTCATTTTTCTTTTAAAAAAGTTATAGGTTGTGTAAAAAGCGTAGTCATTTCATTCGCTACTGAAATGGATATGCAAAGGTAGCCATATGGTGTGAGTAATACTTTCAGAACAATTTCTAAGAAGAGAAGAATATCTTATCACATAAAAGCCATGGAGAATTTAGGAAGGGAGAACATGATGAACTGATTTAAAATCTGGAGAGCATATTAGGGTTAACACCTCTAATGAAAACTGCCACTTGAGCTTTAATAATCAAATGCTTCAATTTTAGGTCTCATCTGAAAGGCAAATCACATAGAGAATAGTCTCAAACTCTTTAATTGCCTTGTATAACAATACACATTTTTAAGTAAGTGAATGCATTACAGCTTTAACTTTTGTTCTGATCGTTTTGTGTTACAAATAGCAGCACACCCATCGTTCTTCTCATCGGTTAGAAATTTTAATGTTGGTGCACAGAATATGCAGTCTGCATAATTCCTTTTACTCTTAATAGGAAATGTCTGCTTATACCTTTATATGCTGAGAAATGAATAGAAGCAGTTGTCTTTGAAAAGATTGCCTTTTCTTTTGATACAAAACTGTATCAGTGTGAATTGGCATTTGTGTCCTTAGCAAACTACGAAGCAGAAGGCATTTGAAGGAAACGTATCTCAATGATCAGTGTTCACTTCTGGCTTGTTTTATGGTAATAAGCTGGCCTGCATGCAGCTCCCATTTATACCATGGTGAGTTCCTGAAATTGTATTAATATCAGAAAAGCTACTCCAGATTTACATCTGTAAAACTGTATTTGGCCCCATGTGGGGACATATAGCTGGTACTGTGTAGTCTTTCTTCAGAGGCCTTGGAGTCTGTCCACAAAAGCAAGTGAAGAGGTAGGCAAGCAGAGGCTGTCCTTTTAAGAGGATGGCAAATCTAGCAACTTGACGCTACTAGAAAAACCCAAAAAACTGTGCCATTTGTTGACTTATGTGCATCAGAGAGCCACTAACCGTTTTCTGGCTGTTTCCCATGTGCTAAATGAAGATACTGCCACCCACTTCCCCAGGATGCTGTGAGGTTTAATTAATGGTGTTCTAAAGCACCACATGAATCTTCTTGCTAGCTGGAATTTGTCCATTGCATACATTTGGTATTTTGAATCAACCACAAGTCCCTGGTATCCATACTACCTATATTAAAGAAAACAATTTGTTACAGAAAAGGTATCAGGAAGTAAGAGCTTTTGGGAGTCTGCCATAGACTCCCAATGATTTGTAGAAATATCATGTGTCTTTCCATAGTTTTGTAGTATCTTCTTCCTTACACTACTTGCATCCATCTAAATAACGATGGGGAGCATATGGCTTTATTTTTAAACACTGGCACAAGTTTCAGTCAAGCAGCTCTTAGGTTATACATCACAGACTATAGACAGTTCCAGAAGACTGATGGCATCAGCAAGCCAAGGAGTTATTTTGGAGGGGTGGAGGGAGGCATGGCAACCATGGCTCTAGCTGAATTCTACTTGAAGGGTCTTTTCTGATGACAATGCACGAGAACATGGCTTAGTGAGAAAGCAATATTCAAAGTATCAGGAATTTTCAAAGGTATTTTGGGGACCAGGAAATGTATAAGATTTTTTTTCTTGTAGGCCAAAAATACAAATGCTGTTGTGACTTCTACCCTAAATAGCCCAATTCACATCAGACTATAACTTTGCAGAGATGGAAGGACTGAGCTACATTTGAGTCTGCTTGGCCTACCAGACTGAAGAGAGAGAATCAAGCTGCAAGATTGTAAAATTTTACTTACACTAATCAAAATACATAAACAATAATTAAATAATACATCAGAAAGAACGTTATAAACCATTCAAGCTCATAAAATATAGTATAAACTTCACTTCTAAATGCTAATAAAATCTTAATTTATTTAACAAGTTCTCCTTTGTAAAAGTGAAACCAAAGCTTCCATTAAAAGATTAACTTTCCAGGCAACAGACAAAACCTGTGATCTAAAAAGCTGTTGTTCACAATGCGTAGTGGCTTTCCCCCTTGTCTAGTCTTCCAGAAACTATTTTTACTTTTAAAAGAAGGCCATTTCCCTTAATGATAGAATCTCTGGTTTGCATTAGATCATGCAGTATTGATTCTAACATATTTCTCGTGACTGTAAGCTAAATTCAGTAGTCTTGCTTTTTTGTTAAACACTTTGGACATCCCTCTTGAACTAAAATGTCCTGTGGTCATTTGGTTTCTGGGTTTTTAATAATGCATTTTAAGCACAGAATATGTTGGAGTGGGGAATTCTTTTGAGCCACCATTTTGTTATTGCCTTGTGAAAGCAGTAAAAAAGGCTATCAATGTTTAATTGAATATAAGGATTTGTGCAGTTTTTGTCTGTGAATATGCAGGGCAATGAACCAGAGCCCTGTCTAGAACAGACTGGTGTGAATGCTGTCAAAACCAATGCAGCACCTCCAAATACAGGCAGTGAAATGGGGAGCAGAAAACTAGCTCAGACTCCATTTTTTTCTTGAAGACTGTGCAGTTTTCAAGCCAGCCTTAACCCCATGCTATCTGCCATGAGCAGCTGGGAAAAAAATGAAAGGCAATTTCAAAAGCAATGCAAGTCTTTCTAAGAACATTGTGAACCAAGTTCCCACTAGCTGCCAAGGTTGCAGAGCAAAGGTAAAGTCACAACAGTAAAAGGTATTGGAAAGAAACAGCACAGTAAAAGATACTGACTAATACTGATGTTGTTTTCTGTGCTGCTCTTTGTGGAAAAAAAAAAAAGTCAGATTTTTCGTCAGTCTAAAGTAAAGATTAAAAAAAATCAGGTGAGGTTAAATATTTATTCAGAAGCTTCACACTTGTCATTCAGATCTGAAAATGTGAACCTTCCTTTCTTTAACCAGAGTTTTCATTAGTAATTCAGGCTGTAATTCTGATTCCATGTGTGCATATTATTGCATTATAATCAACAACAAAGAACAGATAGGCTGTTTACTGTGCAAATACAATGCATAACAATTCTCTGCCTTGAAAAGCTGGTGATTTACAGCTTCAGTCCTTATTCATGTGCTTAATTTTACGGACTTGAATAGTCCCACTGGAAAACGACATACCTGCCTCCGTCTTTGACAGATAAGAGCTCAATTTTATGGATGATGAGTACCTTAGCAATACAGGTAGGGGTTAAGAACAGACCAGGGTTCCAACAGGAAGATGTTGCAGCAACAGTAGGTGCATATCAAGTGTTTCTTTAAATCCCAAACCCATCAAACTCATGTAACAAAGAGTCTTAAAAAATCAACAGATGCCTATTGCTGCACAGTCTGATTTTTACATGTTTACCTGAATACTTTGTTGCACATCTGGATCGGAATGAAGCAAGTGCAGCTTAAAGAGGAAATCATATACAAGGCAGGATTGAAATTATCTTTGACAGAAGAAAAATATGTAACAGCGATGCAGAACTGTAATTCATGCAACATGACCTAATTATTTTAAAGGAAATGCTAGCAGCATTCTAAAAGCCTGTGGATACACAATTGTCAAAATTTAATGTTGGTATTTGTATGTATTGGATTTTATGGAAATTTGTGTGAAATTTTCACTCCTGTTTCAAACAGGTCTCTGAAACAAGACTGCAATCTCAGTATGTTGGTTCAACTTAATAAAAATTTTAAATAAAATAAATAAGTAATGTCCAGTCACAGGTCATTTGCAGGACATCAATCATATATCTGCAACTTACAGAGTAAGATTAAAGAAATACAAGGAAGAAAAAGCAAACAAACAAAAAACCAAACCAAGCAAACAAAAAACCAAACAAAAAAAAAAATCAAATAAAAAAAAAAACCCAAACAAGCAAACAAAAAACCACCAAACTTGAGGCCTATCAGAATTCAACATTTTATTTCAGTTTGTTCTATTCATTTCTTATATGGAAACAATATGGTTTCTTAGCCTGTAACCCAGAAATGACCCTGCACCTATACACAGGAGCAACACAATCCAGTAAGTTTCCCTTTTAATCTAAAAATAATTGAGTAAAAAATGTTATGCACATCCCTTTTACTCAAATTGTTCTCTCTCTGAGATTCTTTGCTTCTTCGGACACCTCTTTGCAGACATGTTCATGATATTTTGGCAAGTTTCGGCCCATCTGACACCAATGAGAAATGAGCAAAGTGCCAGTTCAAAAGGCACTCTGACCTGTCTCTGCATGCTCTGCACAGATCTACCTGCTCTCTGTAGGTGAGAAGCTTCACTGGCTGTAGTGAAAGAGGCAGCACATTGGACGTCATCCTATCTGCTTTTCCTCTACCCTTAAGGTCCTCTATGTGACTGGAGTCAAAAGGAAACTTTTAGTTTTCACTAAGTTATGGACAAAGGCTAATGAACCAAATCTTGCTCTCACATAAAAGACCTGTGTAATCACCTGGAGAGTTCAGAAGCTGCTCAGGCTGGCAATAGCAGTGGAATCTGACACTGCCTTTCCACTAAAGCTTTAATGGCTCCTACCCAACAAACAGACCTGGGAAAAGAGGCAGTTAAGGAGGTAAGGAGAGGTCCAGGGCACCACATTATGCAGTGGTCCCATTGCAGGGATAGTTGGATGAGATGAGAGCTGGAGGGGAACTATTTCCCACGGCAACTA
The DNA here is from genome assembly GCF_000747805.2 of Chaetura pelagica. Taxonomy (NCBI): domain Eukaryota; kingdom Metazoa; phylum Chordata; class Aves; order Apodiformes; family Apodidae; genus Chaetura; species Chaetura pelagica. The sequence goes on along the minus strand of NW_009952893.1, from coordinate 2,631,464 downwards.
TTGCTGTTGCACATTGAGAGCTCCGTGTGGATTGGTGCCTGGATTTTGTGCTTTCAAGCAGTTTTTTCCTGTCACCCACTACCTTGCAGCCACCTGAAAAGAACATGATTCATGGTGATAAGAATAGTTTTGTCCATCTCCTCCACTGATAGCACCTGAATGGTCACATGCTCCTCTCAAGCTGAAAACAGAATGCCCTAGCAGGGTCAAAATGGTTGGAAGCAACTGCTTGGTCCCTGATACCCACCAAAGTCAATGATGGACCATGGTTCTGCAAAGAGAAAGCATATAATTAATTGGTAAGCAATATTGTGATTTTTTGCTTGACTCACATTAATCAAAACTCTTCAGCTGGAACAGATCTCTTGCTACCATTGCAGCACTAGTGTCATGAGCTGAGCATTGAAACACATATGTACAGCTTGTCACTGTGCATACCCAGTTCTACTTTTGGGGAGGAAGCAGTGAAGGGCATTCAAAAAACTGCCATGCCAGCCAATGTTATAAAGTTTTATCTCCTCAGAGATGGGCAACTATTTGGAAGCAAAGCTTCATTCCTCTTTTTAAGCCCAAGATTTGAATTTGGCCAACTATTGATAAACAAAATGGAAAGAAAAAAGGCACAGGAAGACCATTCAGCTTAGGCCTTACAATGAAATCTGTCCCTGAATTCACCTAGTAGTTGCTGTTACTGTTGAAATGTACTGAACTGTCTATTTCCACTCACTATCTGTGACAATACCTTTGCTGCTATTCACCCTTAGGGCTGTATTTAACTAATGGGAGAGAGTTTTAGTGGTCCTGATAATGAGAGACAGATACCCATAGCCATAGTCAGTCTTGGCATAGGGACTGTCCATGAATTCTGACTCCGGCATACAGGTCTGCTAGCATCAACTTCCAGATTTCTGAACTTTAATTTATTTATTGAGGTCAAGTGACTTCAGTGGGAGCTGCAGATATTTAACAATTCTCCAATTGGGCAATTTTATTGAGAAGCCTGAAAAAAAGGAGCCAGGATTTAGGCATCAAAGATTTAACATGTTGAGTGAAACTGGTGGCAGTAATTTAGGGAGACATTTTGCCCCTGGCTCTAAGAATTTTCTGCCTATCACACTTAGGTCTGACCTGTACCACTTTATCATTGTCTCAGTCTCGGGACTTTCTTCAGTAAACCTTACCAGATTAGAGCTAATTTCCACCAGCTGTCAGATGAATATGGTTTTCAAAGGGAACCAGATTAAATCCATGGTGCAATGAGACAGTGCCTTGCCATTTCCTGAATGTGATGTACCTTGCTGATGGTGGTTAGGGTAAGAAGACAAATAAAAGTATGGCACCTGCACAGTGTTGAATCAGTGTCATTATTACTAACATCTAACATGAAGAAAGATGGTGGCCCACATTTCCCAAAGTACACCCCGCCTTTGGTACTTGCAGCTGTGGCTGAATTGCCGAACTTAGCACTTGACTGCAGACTGAAATTTGTCCATTCAAATCTTTGGTGCTCAAGCTTGTGCTGGTGATTAATCCTGCAGGCAAATATATGCAACTTGCTGAGCTTCATTCTGAAAATCCATGTGAGGGGGATGCAGAATACAAACCACAATCTCCAAACTGTTGCCCTTCTTCCTGGCTTTACTCCCAGTGTTTTCCTGATCTTTACTTTTGTGGTAAAACTGTACTGCAGATAAGATTTTGCCTTTTTTATTGCTGCTGTTACTATATGAAAACAACATAGATAAATTATTTTTGTAGGCTTTAACTGACCTTACGATTCATTCATTCTTTTGAAAATAATTATAAACTTTCATGCACACGCACACATTCTGACTGTCTAAAAATCTTTCCAAATAAAATCTGAAGAAAGGGTACTTTTCTCTTTAAACATTTAGAAACAGGCTCATTTTTCTACCCAATTACAGCAACTATATGAAGGAGCAATAAGTCTCAGAAGATTTGTCACAAATCCTCCAAGTCCATGACACGAGTTTCAAAGAAAACCACTGGTTCCCTTCAAAGCAGTAATCTGCAGCTGCCTGATAAAAGGCCACAACCCAGTACAAGGTAATCATTAGGCAGGCATTATTATTATTTTGCTAATTAGTACAAAATCATTGGATTTCCTGTGGTTTCTTCCTGCGGAGCAATCATTTGATCTTGCTTATGTTGACAAACATGCAAGTCACCAATTGTGCCTCATTTATCATTTGACAAGGACAATGTTTGTTGCTTCTGTGTGAAGAAGAGAAGACTAAGGACAAGAAAACAGGCAAGAAGGTTCAGAATAGAACTGTCCTTCCTTTTCGCTTCAGCTGATGCAGTGACAAACCCCATCAAATGAACAGGATATGCAGTGAGCTATAAAGCTGCTTTTAGATCCTGGGGGGAGTGTTAATGCTGAATTCCTACAATGA
>NW_009952893.1:2611155-2628995 GCF_000747805.2 Chaetura pelagica | reverse complement strand
GTCCCTAAAAAGGACCCCACAGCATTTTCCCTGCAATGCTGTTGAACTGTCAAGATGTGGCTAAATCTAACTGGGAGCACTCAGGGGAAAAAGAAAACATTTATTTTGTGAAATAAAAAGAGTGAGATAAGTTTATACAATTCAAATTGCCAAGTATAGTTTGAAAGGCATTTCAAAAGTCAGCTCCCAATATACAGAGCCTTCTTTCAAACAATGTACAGGAGAAACTGGCACAAAGATATGCCTATGTGGATGTTTATTTATAGTTATTGCTATATTGTTTATTTATAGTTATTGCTAGTGATGTGTATGAAATTGTTTTGGACTAGATATTTCATTTATTTTTCCTGTATTTTTTTATGTTTTCCTCTCCTGGAGGCCTCTGACTAGTGGAGTCCCTCAGGGATCAGTACTGGGACCGGTGTGGTTCAACATCTTCATCAACGACCTGGATGAAGGTACAGAATGTACCCTCAGCAAGTTTGCTGATGACACTAAGCTGGGAGGAGTGGCTGACACACCAGAAGGCTGTGCTGCCATTCAGAGAGACTTAGATAGGTTGGAGAGTTGGGCGGGGAGAAACATGATGAAATTCAACAAGGGGAAGTGTAGAGTTTTGCATCTGGGGAAGAACAACCCCAGGTACTGGTACAGGTTGGGGGCTGACCTGCTGGAGAGCAGTGTAGGAGAAAGGGACCTGGGGGTCCTGGTAGACAGGAAGATGACCATGAGCCAGCAATGTGCCCTTGTGGCCAAGAAGGCCAATGGCATCCTGGGGTGCATTAGAAAGAGGGTGGTTAGTAGGTCAGAGAGGTTCTCCTCCCCCTCTCTTCTGCCTTGGTGAGGCCACATCTGGAGTATTGTGTCCAGTTCTGGGCTCCTCAGTTCAAGAAGGACAGGGAACTGCTTGAAAGAGTCCAGCACAGAGCCACAAAGATGATGAAGGGAGTGGAGCATCTCCCTCATGAGGAAGGTCTGAGGGAGTTGGGTATCTTTGGCTTGGAGGAGACTGAAGGTGACCTCATCAATGTTTACAAGTATGTTAAGGGTGAGTCTCAGGAGGACGAAGCCAGGCTTTTTTCAGTGATGTCTAGTGATAGGACAAGGGGCAATGGGTACAAACTGGAACATAAGAGGTTCCACGTAAACATCAGACAAAACTTGTTTACTGTGAGAGTGACAGAGCCCTGGAACAGGCTGCCCAGAGAGGTTGTGGAGTCTCCTTCTCTGGAGACATTCAAAACCCTCCTGGACAAGTTCCTGTGTGATGTGCTCTAGGTGACCCTGCTCTGTCAGGGGGGTTGGACTAGATGATCTTTCGAGGTCCCTTCCAACCCCTAAGATTCTGTGATTCTGTGATTTCTTTTTCAGTAAGCTCGTCTCTATGCTGCTCAGATATTTTTTAAAAAATCACTGCTACAAAGTAAATTGTTATAGCAGTTCCCCAGTATAAAACCAAGCACTGTATTGTTTCTAAGAGATCGGACTATGTTTTTCAAAATTCCTCCTTGATTGTTGCATACTGCATCTCCTTTACTTGGTAGTGTACCATATCACAGCAGTATTTTTCTTAAATTCTTTTATGAATTAGTATTACCATTTCTCCAGGACAGAAACAAATATTGGAATGCAGATACAGAAAGAAAAGAAAAATGGTAAATGTAGAAAGAAGTATTTTAAAAGATGTAAAATAAATAATTTTCTGTATTGATAATTTAGAGAAAGACAGACAGATTACTATCTTACTGAACTTCCCATATATGACTTTAAATAGGTAAGACAAGCTGCTGAATTTATATGACATTGACATCTGTGTCATCAAGAAAACCTGGATTCCGTCTTTACAGTCTTTATATTGAAGGGATTTCATTTGCCAGGAAAAATAAATGAAAACATTAAGAGGCAGGGATGTGTGTGAAAATCCATTTAAAAACTTCTATGGAAAAGTACAAATCTTTCAAAATTAAAACTTGTGCAAAAAACCCCAAATTTAAGTGCACATCCACTATTCACATATATTGAAAATATATTCACATCTGTTCTTTTAGAGAGGCAATAGTGATTACTGGACTCTTATTTACATGCAGTTTAAACTGGCTTTCAAATGTACAGTTAATGCGTTGAATGATTTCAACTATTTTGTGAAATATACTACAGTAACAATCCTACCATCATTTTGCAGCTTGCAGTACTGATGCTAATAATTTAGAAACAGACCTGCCAGTTTAAACTTTACAGAGACTGTATTTTTTCCTCTGCTTTAATAAATCAATCTCGCATGACAATGTTGGCAGTTCTTTAAATGGGTCAGACCAGAGTGTGTCCTTAGTTCACCTCATGCGGCCTGATCACTGATTACCAATAATTTGATTAGTTGTGCCATAAGAAATGAATTTGTTCAATAGATGTAAACATGACCAGCCACATCCAGAACACATCAAAGTCAAGAGTTGCCTGCCCTCCAACTACCCCAGGAGCCAGAGCAGCCTCTCGGAGCACTGTGGTCCCAGCTCAGGACACCCTCTCCTCCTTAGCTTCAGCAGATGATTTATGTCAGTTCATGGGAGCTGGGGTTGAAATTTTAAAAGAGTTGTGATTACTCTCTAACTGTAAACACACATATACAAGTAGTTGCCAAACAGAATATTCAGGGTTTTGACTAGACAAACTCCAGGGAATTTAGAGTCCTCTGAGCTCTTGCACAGTGACCAACCTGCACAGCCAGGATTTCCTTTTTGATTGTTTGAGGTGATTAGTTTTTATTAATGTTAAGGAATTCAACAAGTGCAAGGGCATTCTTAACAGTGCTCTGCCATTCAGTTCAGGGATGTAAGGCTTTTCTCCCTTCCAAATGCATTTCCTTAAAATATTTTTTTCCTTTATTTAAAAAAAAAAAAAAAAGAAAAAAAAAAAGGAGAGGGTGGCTTATTTAGCAGCTCAGGCTTTTTCCCTTTTCAGGCAAGGCCTGGCTTGCAAAAAGAATGACAGATCATTCTCCACAGAGCATGCGTGGGAAAGCAGACCTGAATGAAACATGCAGACATTATGCAGGGATATTTATTGTCACGCTGGCTTGGTTTATTTTGTCCATCCTTCACACCTTCTGCACATTTACTCTTTATATAGTGTGCTTTATTGGCACTGCATGATAAAGCACTCAAGGTCTTTCTGGTACAGCTGCTGCTCTGGTTTGGTGGGGTTTTTGGTAGCGGGGGAAGGGCCACAGGAGTGGCTCCAGTAAGAAGCTGAGAAGCTGCCCCTGCTTCCAAAAAACCCATCCAAAGATCGATTAGAGGGACAGTGATTAACATAGGAAAGAACAGCTATAACTCCTGAGCAGAGAGGCACTTGGGAGAACAAGAGTTGTGCAGGAGGAGATCGGTGCTGGTGGTTGGTGAGGAAGAAGGGGAAGAAGGTGCCCTAGCAGAAGTTTCGTGGAGGACTCTCTCCCACAGGAGGGACCACGTGGGGAAGCAGGGAAGGACTGTAAGGAATCCTTCTCCCTGAGGAGGATGGCGCAGCAGGAACCACCAGCCTGTGAACTGACTCTAAACCCCATCCGTCCCCCTGTGCCCCTGGGGGGAAAGAGGGAGAGAAACTGGGAACAAAGTGATTTGGGCCCGGGAGGAAGGCAGAGGTGGGGTAACATATGCAAGCCCTGCTCTTTGTGTTGTCTGTGGCCTGTGTGTGTTTGATTAGAGTGAAATTAAATTAGTATTTTTTCCCCAAGTTGAGTCTGTTCTGCCCAGGACCTTAATCGGTGACGATCCCTCCTTGTCCTTTGTCTCAACCCATGAGCTTTTTCCTCATCCCAGAGTGTGTGTGGGGGGGGCGGCGGGGAGTTGAGTGAGTGGCCATGAGGCTGCGCCTTTGTTGTCTTGTTGCACCCAAAACCAGGATAAGCTGCTCACAAAAACTTAATTTCAGCACTGCATGAGGGAATATATATGTTCTCTTAAATTGCACATTTGCTCAGGAGAGTATTTGGGTTGGAATGGTTTCCTACACTCAGCCAGAGCAAAGAAGTAGTATTATGAGATGGAGCTGAATACCAATAGTTAAGCAATGCAAAACACACATCAAGTGATCACCATGACATCAGAGATCAAAAAGTTCAGAATTACTTCAGTCTAATAAATTTATTAAAAAGGTTAGTTTAAGGAAATAGCAGCCTGCTTGTAAAGAATTTGCTATCTAATTCTTGGAATAAATTATTCATTTAAGATTATTAGCTTAGATGAGAGCTGAAAGCAGAGATAGAGATTATTTGTTTCAAGAAAGAAAAAGAAAAAAACAACAAAAAAGAAAAAGACAAACAAGAAAAACGTGTTAAAGGAAAAAGCACATAAATAAGGACAAAATATAAATAGCTTTTCTGACCCTAACAAAATGAAAGGTCTATACACTGTGCCTTACTATGAGATTATTAATTTTTATTTTTCTCCCAATGATGCTTAAACAAAAGTGATGCCAAAATGCTTCCACATAAGGATTCAGGTTTGGGGAAATGTTCATTAATGTTCCCTGGTTTTTCTTGGGTTTTAATATAACTTACTTTGCTGTGAAATTCCACATTTCTCATTTTTGTATGTGTTCTAGAATGTTAGTAAGTTTTTAAAGATTTCTTATATTTTCATACACAGAGACTTTGGCAGAGGCAGCTCAGAATGTGGAGAACAGTGGAACACTAAGTTCCAAAACCAATATAATTATGCATCTTAAATATGACTGATTTTAATAATGCCAGAAGGACATGGAAGCTCTGTTTCTGTCTTGCCTGACAAAGAATAAAATTAGTAGCTTGGATAAATGCAGTATAGCCACAAAGGACCATCAGAGTAAATTTATAATGGACTAAAATTCAGTGCGAGAAATAGAAGCGTCACAGTGGTTTGAAGAAAAGGAGATTTAAATTCCTTTTCTGTAAAAAAAGGTTACAGTGACCTTTTTTCTTAAAAAGAAATTTACTCTTGAATTACCTAATTGGCTATTACTATACCTGTTACACTGTCCTTTCTTACAATGACACACATTGCAAGTATGTCATTGCAAACAAAAGGAAATAATTATTTTGGCTATTTATCCTCATCTGCAAGAACAGTTTAAGTAGAAATACAGGAATCAAGCTACTGGCAGGTGGGAATACCAAAGGACATGGTATTTAGCACATTCTCCCTGTACCATTTGTTTCACACCCGGTATCAAGGCAGGGGATATCTGGGAGGTCTGGAAGCTTTGAGTGCCACATTTGGTCCCTGAAGACTGCTGCTGCTGGGGCTCTTGACAGCCAGTCAACCCTCTGCAACCAAGTTCCATGTCAAAACTCCACCTATCAATACCACCAGAGAAATCCCAACCCTGCACCCCAAGGGAGTTTTGTGAATGGCTTTGCTGAGCCTGATTTCCACGTGTATCCCCAACCTGTATGGCAGGGGCACAGCCATGGGTACCTCAGTTTGTGTGAACCTCCCTTGTCCCCATGGCCCTGGCCACACATCCTGGGCATCTCTGACCCTGGTTACCCTCACCAGTCCTGATCCTGACCTACACCCATAGGCTGATGTCCTGCCCCAGCCTTGTTCCATCCCCAGGGAGGTGCCTGATGCCGGGGTCTGGGGCTGCCATCAACCCATATGTGGGAGAGGCCGAGCAGGTCCTGAACCCGGGCAGCCTGCTGGACTCCTTCCTCTCCCCAGCAGTACCTCAGACCCCTGAGCCAGGACTGAGCATGCACTGGTGGTACATGATTAAGGCAGTAGACAGCTGTAAAATTCGATGGTTGTGTTGTGCTTGTGCAATCATGCACCAGGAAAAACATCTGCAGCAAGATGGCACAGCAAATTTCCAGCTCTGACTGTTAGCTTTTTTGTTTCTAAACAAGACACTGTGCTCATATTATTAAATGTATTTATACATGAAAAAAGTGGTTGTCAGAGACAAGGGTAGAAGTCCATAGGTTGGACAAAATACAGCTTATTTTGCCTTCTCTAGTGCTTTGGACTAGATGATCTTTCAAGTTCCCCTCCAACCACTAAAACCCCACTGCAACCTGTATATCCTGATTATGACTCTGACCAACATCTAAAATAAATCATGGAGAAACCCAGAAGCTTAATCATGCATCTCTAGAGAACAGTCCTCCCCTGAGTCCCACAAATATTTGGCAGAAGTCCTGAAGTTTGGAATTACTACAATCCAAGAATAGTGAAAGTGAGGCTGTCTCTTTTTACCTTTGATAGGATTGGAAAACCAATTATTCATATCACAAACTTTATTTGCTGTTATCAAGAATTCACCTATATGAGTATATAATTTCTTCCATAAACTTTCTAAAATCTATCTTAAAACTATGTTTCTTGCCTGGGGTATACTATATGGAAGATGACTAGAATAATTTTTTTCCTCCTAATCTGAATTTATTAATGATAAATGAATGATCATTTTGATCTTTGAGTCATGCTATCCAACCAGAAATTGGTCTTTTTGGAAACACAGTGATACAACTATAAATTAGTCTTGTTAAAGAGAAAAATCTATGGCAGAAACCTAAGAGTCTATTGTTAAAAGCAAACAGACAGGCTTTCCATGTCTACTGAGAGAATTACACAACTGTTTTCCACCAAGAAGCTGTGGGATTTCAGTACTTTTTTTATGCTCTGAAAACTCTGAAAATTTTCTACATCCCTCTAAGGATGTACCTTCTCTTCACTACTTCTCTGAGGAATCTCATACATAGAGAGAAAGGGAGAGGTAAGGAAAAATACACAGAAGTTTCCACAAGGGGAAATGTTTTGGGAGAGAGGCACAGTTACCTGTCACTGTCTTCTGGTCCTTTTTTTTTTTTTAATTCTGAAAGAACTTGCTATACTCTTTCTATGTCACATAAATAGGTCACAGACTTCTTGTGCCTGACTTTGGCATACACTGAGGAGAGAGGTCAAGTAGTCTGAGCTCTGTGTTTTGGCCTTGACTCACTAACCTGAAGGAGGTCATCTGGGTGTCAGTTGGGTTGCCTCTGTGCTTAACCAATTCCTAATGGACCAAGACGTCTCATCCTGGTGATTCTGGTTGTCTCCAGTTTTTCACTGGATTGATCTTGTATGACCAAAAGACCACACACTAACAAAGCTTCTAAGGACATGCCAGAAGCACAGAAGGAGATGTTTATCTGTACAAAGCAATTCACACGGAGGTCATGACCAACTGGGGCAATCAGAAAGCAGAAGCCACTTACATTGTCTCTTATTGCAAGCTGGTTTGAGAGCTATTGGCACCATCTCACCTTGTCATCCTACTGTGAGTTTTCCAGCAACTGATCTGCAAAATAGATGTTTCTACAAGGCATTCACCTACACCACGTCAGTTCACAGGCTGACCCAGCTGAAAGGACCTTTACTGTGACACAGCCCCAAATGTCCTATGACAATTGCCTTAAAATAAGAAATTAGGTCATTCCGGCAGTCATATTCATGTGAGCAATTGTTATGCACTGAGATAGTGTTGTTACAGAAATGGACTATAATTCACAAGTAAGTGTTTGAAACTCTCTCCCCAGGAGAGTAGGTGTATCACTTCAGCTTCTCTCTTCTTCTCCCAGGGTCTCTGGTGTAACCCACATATATACTGAACTGTAAAGCCCACTTTTCCTGTGGTCTATTCAGCTTTCCAATTGACTAAAAGAAAGTTCTTATTAAAGACACTGTAAGAGGTTTGAACTCTGTTAGGAATGCCCCCTGTGAGTTAAATTCATATTACCTTGCCCACTAGGCTCATTACAAAAAGCAGACTGAAACCTACAGCTTTCTGAATTCACCTGAGAAGCCCAGATCGGAGCATAATAAAGAAGGGCAGTGCTGTTCTCTCGATAGGGCCAGGTACAGCTCCCTTAATGTCCTCAGGAGCTATTGTATCTATAGTTAGAAGGAAGGATTTTCAAATGTAGTGCCTAAAATTCAGGTGTCTGTACCTCTGCCAACTTTAAGTACTACATTAAACACAGATTTATGTGTCAAGTGTCTAAATTTAGACACCCTAGTTTTAAGATGGACTTATAAAGAGGGCAATACATATCTAAGAGAAGACAAAAATCCTCATTTAGAGTACTTTTGACTTCTTAAAAATATTTTTTAAAGCATTATGAAAGGCCATGGAATTTTCTTCCTACTCACATATATACAAGAATATGGTAAAAACAGCATAATCAGAATTTAAGGGGATGATCTTTTATTTTCTTGTCAGGCCAATTTAGCAAAAGTAGCTTCTTGGTTTACACAATATCACAAACAGCACTTCCTGGGCAGTTTGTGTTAGAGAACAGGATAACCAGCAAATTACTCCAATTACAGTCATCACAAATTAAAACAGCATGCAGGCAGCAATTTAAGATTCATTGCAGCTTTGAATGCTATGTGTTCACTCTCACCTGTACAAAGAGGATGGAAACTGCTACCAAATCAGAATAGTGGTACTTTACACTTTTTTTTTGTATGGCTGAAAATGCCTCATAAATACTCAGTTAGTGGATGATTAGGCTCCGCTGTTTTAATTCAGCATAACTAGTGTTGTTATATCACTTCAGCATAACTGGTCAACTAGTTTTTAATCAATACAGAGTCATTGTTTAAAAAATGAAAAATAAGAAAACATTCCCATAAAGTAAAGCCAATCCCGAATATTTTGATTATTAAAACAGAGTAGATAGAAATGTTAACAAGTGTAAGATTATCAGGGAACAAAATTAAAACAAAAAAATCAAAGACAGATCCATCCCTCCATCTGTGGCTGTGTGTCTGGAGAGGAGGATTGAAAGCCCTGGTTTTTTTATATTTCTGTCTTGTTAGAGAAAAGCATGAGCCAAATACTGATCTCATTTGTATTCTCACATCTTTACCAACTTGATCAAACCCTTTTGCAAAATTTGCCAACAAAAAGTTGACATGCAAGCAAATCAATGCCAAATAATTGCCCAAGCCATAGGAAAAAATGAACATGCCCAGTGCATTAAGTTCCACCGACTTCATGGAAAAACCTAAAAACCAGGGGAACTAAACAGCTCTTATTGTGCATAATATATTTTATAAACCAGCAGGCAGCATAAATAATTTGTTCACTGCGGTTCAATAGCTAGTCATTCCTTCTCTTCTATATTCAATTCTTCACTAGAACCATGACTTAAATGTTGTGATGCTGTCAGTTAGTTGGTTATCTTTTCCTGGGCTGCCAAAGGGGATGCTTACAAATGAAGCTATTGTCCCACTAAGCAAGCATCTCCTGGTGGGACAGTATATGACACATTTTTAAAGATATGACTCAAACAAAAAACACACTGTAATTTACATCAGATATTTTCATATACAGATTTGTTTCTTTCACATCACTTTTAAGATGGACGAATTCCTGGAAGACTAAAAAGTGGATGCTGTATCAGAATGACAGGAGATCCAAGGTGTACTTTGCAATGTAACATTATAGATTTATGGATAATATCAACCATACATTGCTAAGGATACAGGTAACCTAATTTCATTAAAGCAAGTCTAAAGGTATCCTGAGTATTGATGGAGTTTATTTATTTGAGTGTACATGCCCTAAAAACCTGGATTTCTTTTTGTTCTGTTTAATCTATGGTTTCATTCAATCTAGTCTGTAGTTTAACTGATATTTCAGGTACAAATCTAACACATGTGCTGATTTATTCTCAAAGAAAAATATTGAAAGCTCCATAAAGGATACAGACTCACTTGAAAGTCAGTATTTCTTTCAAAGAATGTTGGTTCCAGATATGAAAGCAAGGCACAGGCACACTGTCCTCGTCAACTTGGGATCCGTAGGATCACCAAGAGTTGTCCAGTTTCCACAAGTAACAACTACTCCTCATAGTCTTAAAAGCAATTTTACCAAAGGACACTTTGGTAATAAAAACTTGACAATAAAAAACTTATTGTCAAGGTTTTTTTAAAATGGGAAATAAAGGCTGATCAATCTATTCAATTAAAACAGATCATTATATACAAACACAAGACAGTTAATGCTTTCTGTCCAGCCAGTGCTGGAAGAAGCACATCATCCCACAGGTGCAAGAGTCCAATGGTATTAGAGACAACTCAGTTCAGTGTATCCACAACTCAGTGGATATGGCACTTCATCCTCCTTTGGGTTAGACATAAGACAGTCTGTTACACTGATATTTATTAAATTTAATTTTCTTGTAGAATGGTTTTCTGAATCATGGGGCTCACCTACTGCAACTTTCAAACTATGCCTTTAATCTCAGTTTCTTCTTAGACCAGCTATTATTGCAGACATTCTGTAATGAGGTTGTGATTCTTGTGTTATTGCTTCGTAAAACTAAATTAAAATATTTTTGCTAGTAAAATGACCCTTTTTTTTCTTTGGAACTGAACCTTAGCCCTTGCAGATAGAGTGCTCACTTTAGATAGTCTGATGTTTGTTTTCTCATCTAGAAGCAAATGAGATGACATGTAGAGGTTTCAGCCACTAGAGGTGATGTGTAACCATTAGTGGGTTATGTTACGGGGCATGTAATGCTTACTGGGAAGAGGCTAGTACCTCAAACTGAGTGAGTGCTGGTGGACCGAACTGCTCCTGAAAGGCATAGAGAGTGGAAAATTCTGTTTTGTATGAAAAGAGGCATCAGTACACAACAGATGCCAGGTCAAGCTCCCAGGAGACTTAGTACCAGACTGTAGGCAGAAAACAAAACATGCACACATTAATTTCCTTTAAGTTCCCCAGGGCATATATGTATGTAAACATAATGTTATATGGAGGAGCTGAAAATTGAGAGCTTGCAGTTTGTTACCTGAAACAGAAGCAAGATTAGGAATATCACCATGTGCAGTGACTCTAACTAGGATGACATCTGGAAACTTCTATAAGTACAACTTCTAGTTCAATTTCTACCAAGATTTCAAGTTGACTTTGTGGCTCGGTCTTTTCTGACAGATAATTTCTTGTGGTCCTCACTGCCAGCTATATGGAAAGACTACCTGAGATCTGCTAAGACACTAATTTCTTTCTTGACTATTTCCCATGGCTTTATGGTGCTGAAAGCTATACTGATAATAACCTCTGTGTTCTCTATTTTCACAGTCTGCCTAGTAAAAATTTCATAACAGTGTGTTCAGTTAAAGAAGCAAAGGTTTTACCTGCATCAACAAGTGGAGAAATAATCCTCCTGAGTGATTATCTTCCATGTATTTGCTACCCTTTGATCGAATCAGTAGATGTATCCTTGAATTCTCAAGAGAATATAAAAAAAATTTAATAATGCAACTACATGTGGGATATAAAAACCAAAATATTCTTTTAACAGGTATAGAAATAAGCTTCACCAGTTCTTCCAGTTACTTCTCAAACTTCTTAGCCATGTTCCACACAAATAACAGCAAGATTCCACAAGTTTATAGAGCCCCCAGCTTACTCATGCTAATAGTTTAGGACATTTTGTGATAGAAACATGCATTTCGTTAAGCATGAAATACGATAAGAGAGGAAGAAATTTTTTAATCAAGAACCTGTCTGTAATAATGAATTTTCAGCATCAAATACTAGCATATGAACACTCTCACTGACATTTTAGTTCAAAATCTCAAATCCAACAGACCAAAGACATAATTTATGAACAGTTGGCAGTCTGGCACTAACTGGGGTCCAACTTTTACTGCAGTGTGCTCTGATTTTTTAAATTCTTTCAGCTCATTTTGACTTCTTAGAAGATCTTTTTAATTTGCTACTACGCTGCTCCAATTCCATGCTTAATCCTGATAGCAAATTAAATAAACTACATACACAATTAAAATATTTGTAAATATTACCATAACAAGAAAAGAATAGATAGAAATAAGTAATCTTAGGCAAAGATCAACTGTCATGTTTAACCTTCCTTTCTCTTACAAGGATCAGTGGCTTTGTCAGACTTCATATCGTGTCCAGCTAGATTCAGTTTTATGTTTACACTTTAATTATTTGTGGGTAATATTTCTCCTGAAATGTTTCAAGAAGGTCCACATTGATTTTGGGGTAACCTATAGGTCAACTGATGATGAGGTGCTATTATTTATTTTTTTTCCAAAAAAATTAAAGTTTAAACAATCTCAACCAGAATAATAGGCTTATAAATTAAGTTAGAATAGAGATTACAATCTCTATTGAATTAGGTAAGGACTGAGACCATTAATTAACTTACTGTCCTAGGCAAGCAGAAAAGATCAGGCAAACAACCTCTTATGGGACTTTAGAACCTAGACAGACTGCATGATGGTATCTCAACATCACTGCATAGGTGTGGAAGACCTAAAGGATTTCAGTTTCAAAAGATTCTCCTTCAAAATAAAAAAAAAAAAACAAACAACAAAACAACAAAAACCAACATATTTTCTCAATTTTCATCAGGAATCAAAAGGGAAGATAAAACTCAAAACTCAGCAGCAAAAGAAAATATAGGACACAAAATGGATAACATTTCTTTCCTTCAGAAGCCACATTTTTTGTACATTGGAAGGTGATGGAAATTAGGTTCCTAAGCCCTGGATTTGCCTTTTCTCACATTTACTGGCCAAGCAGTTCTCAGATATCCTAGTAGTGTCATTTACTTAAGCAAAAAAGACTAATAAAGCCAAGTGCAGACGATATAAACATGACTCATAAATTCTGGATTTGCCACTGTGGCGGCATATTGTTTTTATGACTGAGATCCAGGTTACTTTGAGCAGGTCACTTCAATTTAATTTACAGAAGAAAGACTGTGAAAAAGATTCTTAACCTATTTTTCTATACTGATAGATGAAATGGCTTCGAATCAACAAGTTTAGGATACCTCAATTTGATTTCTTTTCATTTTACAGGGAAGGAGTAAAGAACATTGACATGGAGCGAGGTGAATCAATACAAACAAGTAGGCCAGGTCCATTAAATGCTTGAGGTTCAAATATCTATGCTTGAAATATCAAGGAGCAGCACAAGAGTGAATGATACAGTGAACATACCAATGAAAATGCTTTGATTTTATCAAGTGGTAGCATGCTTGATTTGTGTTATCTTTTTTTCACTCGGTGCAGTTGTGCTTGTTTTTCTAAGGAGACCTTAAAAAATACTAATGTCAACCAAATGATACCAAATGATGTGGAAACATATCTTTGTACTCCAGAGGATGCAGGCACAGTACATTAGGAAGGTCCCCTTGTAACTCTGATTTTCATCTGGGGGAGTAAATTGCTTGAGTAAAACTACCTCAAATTTCTGTAAAATGGCCCAAACATGGACACTAAGACTATGTTATCTACTGACATACAGAGAAATTAAGAGACACCCAGTCTAGTTAGTTTTACTCAAGCCCATTGGTCTTGGTCATTAATAATTTCACTCAACTAAAAGTCCCCAGGCCACCAAAAATCCTGAGTGACCTACTATATCGTGTAGTGAGTTGTTCTCTCTGAGGCAATTATTGCTCTCTATCTGCAGTTAATTTCCCATCTTGGGAAGCTTCACCAGTTATGTACTTTAAGAAAATATATTTTCCCCATCCCCCATCCCAAAATAAAATGTTCACAAATATACTTGAATAGAAATTCATTGAATGTTACATCACGATGTATATACCAGATTTGGAAAGTCATTACAGAGGGAGTTCCCAGTGTGGTGATACAGTATAGTGTGAGTGATACAAGGGAAAAAGCTTCTATTTTAGTACTCAACAGAAATGAGACATCAGCACAATATGCTCATGCTCTGCCCAACTCAGGCAATACCAAGAATATGTTTATGTCCAAGTCTCTGTGCTCAGCTCTGTATGCTCTAATCTCATTTCTCTGTAGGTACACAGTTAATTTACATCTCTGGTGGTTGTACGCCCTCAGGAAATAAGCCTTCCTCAAGTTTGAAAAAATCATAAGGCTGCAGTCAAAATTCCTATCTATGAGCTAAAAAGCAGATCTCTGTTGCTAGTGCAATCTTAGAATCATAGAATGGTTAAGGTTGGAAGGGACTCTAAAGATCATCAGGTTCTAACCTCCCTGCTATGAGCAGGGACACCTCACACTAGACCAGGCTGCACAAAGCCTCATCCAACCTGGCCTTGAACACCTCCAGGGAAGGGGCACTGACAACCTCCCTGGGCAACCTATTCCAGCACCTAATGACCCCAATGGTGAAGAATTTCCTTCTGTTGCCTGACTTAAATCTCCCCTCTTTCATTTTAAAATAATTTCCTCTTGTCCTATCACTACCCTCTCTGGTGAAGAGCCCCTCCCTGGCTTTCCTGTAGCCCCTTCAGGTACTAGAAGGCTCACTGGAGCTTTCTCTTCTCCAGGCTGGATAGCTCAAACTCTCTCACTCTGTCTCCAAAGCAGAGGTGCTCCAGAAAGCTTCACTGTAGACCCTATATCTGTAGTATAGATGGAAGAAGAAATGCTATCTGTAATAGTTTTATATATTATTTGTCAAAAAACATAAACACACTATATACTTTCACTTGATAGAGGTTTTGGAGTTGGGATTTCAGTCTGATGAGTACATAGTTTTAAAGATATACACTAGTAAATCTTATTTCCAGGTGAGATTTTTAACATCATTGCCTTTGAATGGCACAGCACATAAAAAACATTACTGGATTTTAGATTAATCTCAAGTTTTACATCAATATTGCAAATTAAGCCTGGTTTGAATACACTGCAAATATTTACTTCTAACAAAGCAGTGTAGTTCAATGATACATATATGTGAGAAATACATGCATATGTGTGTATGGACACAAATATTTTGGAAATTCCTCTCATATGCAAACATTTTTAAAGTGATTCTCTCTGATACAGTGTCTTTTGATAATCCAGTGTGCACTTCCATTTTTTCACTGTACAGATGCACTCCTGTGAAGTACAGAGATTGTATGCCTATCAGAGATATTAAGAGGTGGAAAAGATCTCAGCCATCCAGTCCATCTGCCAGATGATACAAGATTATTGCCTGTATCACATTTTCTCTTGTTTCTCCTAAGTCTAGCAAAAAATCTTTCCACCACATGCTAAAGGTTATTACACTCCCTAATGTGTGTCACTTAAGTTTTTCTATTACAGCCAGAAGTTTCCCTTTTTCTAAGCTATCCTCATCTCCCACTTTATTCTTTTGTGCCACATGGTCTCCTCTTGATTGTACTGACAGAGTGACTATGTCTTTTTTTTCTTTATGGGTTTTTTTATTATTTTTTTTTTCCCTTCCTCATTCCTGAACCAGCTCCCCTGGCATCACTCATGAGTTTCTTGGATTCACTTTCAAGTCTTTCGTAGCCTGTGCCCTGGTAACCTTGTCATTTCTCATTCAATAAAAATAAATACACTGCTTCTTCCAATCAGCCCATGATGATGGTCTTCATCACCAAATTACTCCATTTTTCAAAGGTTTTCAAACTTCCTCTCTTCCCTGATTGTCCTTCTTTTTAAATCACTTAGAAAATGCTTCCACAAAATTTCCCTCCTTTAAGCACTTTTTCACTACCACACCAAAAAACAGTAGCTGTGAGATGGGCTGTGGGTGACTGAGACCACTACCTAATTTGTCTTTTATTGTCTTGAATACTCTGACCCTGTGTCCCTGTCCCCCATCTTCTTGACAACATATGGCCCCTGTTGTCTGTTAACCATTAAGCATTTTAGGGCAAACTGTTTATGGTTTCCCTCACTGGTTTTCTAGTCTACAAAAAAGACAAGCAGGAACTATGTTAACATAAAATACAAATACTAATTATTGATATTTATATATTTGGACACTTTCTCAGAAATTCAAGTTATACTTACCATACACTATATGAAAGATAAAACGTCTTATGCAATTGATATCAGTAGGATAAATCTAATTATCCTAGATTATAAATTCTATACTTAATCTAATTAGGTAAAACCTCATTAGTGAGTTTCTTTTACTCTTTTACTCTTATTGCTCTTCTATCCATTCATCTAGTCACTTTGAGGTAATTTGCTGATGACTTGTAGTTCCATATTGACACACAATCAGTCTTCTAACCTGAGCATTCCTTTGCTTAGCTTAAGAAAACCCAAGAGATAAAATATTATGAAAAAATTATCAGTAGTCTGTTGCAACAGGAAACCTTCCCTCCTCCCAGCCTGAAAGGAAATCTGAGAGGCATTAATAGCAGCACTACTGCTTCCCTTAGAGAACCTGGAATTGACCAGTCTAGTGACAGATGTAAGAGGACACATTTCAGTAGGGCATGGAAAATTTTGTGATAGAAACTCTAGCTGGGCTAGTAGCCTAAGTGCCACTTGGACTTCCCACAAATACTACTGTCTAAGTCCCATCACATTAGTTTACACCACTCAGTTTTGAAGCTGATACATAAATAACCTTTTAAATCTTTCATCTAGGTTAAATACTATTAAAGTTATTGCATGAACTAAGATATCTGAATCAGAACAGATCCATTCTAAGCTCATTACTTGTGTAAGGAATTGCAATCCAGAAATACGGAGTAACATGGGAGTAAGATTTGAAGAAGGTTATATGGGTATGTGAAATAGAGGAAAAACTGGAGAAATGTACAAACATTAAGAAATTTTGTGTAAAATCGAGCAGCAATGTTACTCATAAAACAAACTTGATTAGAAAGGCTTGAAAAAAGCCCTGGGAGAGAGTGCTTCTGGGCAGAGTGCTGGGCACAGGAAGTCTTGAATCACAGGGATATTATCTCCAATTGTCATTTCTCCCATGTTCAGAAAACCAAAGATTCATACACAGCACCATGCGGCATAGAGATAACGTTAGTAGAATAACTGAGCTGGCATGAAGCTCTATCTGGGCAATGTAACTCCCCTGAGATTAACAGAAACAAAGTTCTTGTTTTCTTGTTTTTTAATGAAAAGGACATCACACACAATGTTGGCCAACCCCTGAGGATATCTTGAGTGACAATACTCTGTCATATAACATGCTTTTACAGTGCCTAGCACAATGTGGCCCTCAAACCTGAGGGAGGCTTCTACATATTTCCTAAGGCCGAATACATTATAAATACATGTGAATAAACAGTCATTTAGTGGTAGTCAAGACACATTGCTATGCTTTCTCCATCTTAAAAACCCTTACTGAAAAGTACTTTGAAACATTTTCAGGTCTATATTTTTTCCCTTCTTTATAAACAATACCATAGGATCATGCCAGGAGACTCTCCTTAGGTTATCATGTCATAGTTCCTGCAGTGGGAAGGCAACGCCTCATTTTCTTCCTCTTCCACAGCCTGTGGCTTGTAGAACTGAGCAGGAAGGGCAAAGAGCTCTTTGCTCTTTGGATATTGGTTTCCTTTTTTCTTTTTTCCTTTTTTAAATTATTTATTTATTTATTTATAATTTTGCACTGCATATTGCCTCATGCTCACTTGTCTAAGGATGCAATTTGCAGAGCCACTATATCATAGTTTCAATATGACACGTTGCAAACCTTCTGGCTCCTAGTCCAGGAGCCAAATGGCATTGTGTATTCCCTCCATTTGGCCTCATTTTCATGTTCCTCCTTTGCAGCCAGGCTGACAAGAGGAGCATATGAAGCTTTTTCTCAGTGCTGCATCTTGACCTTGACCTGGCAGCTTTAGAAAAGGCTACTTGCATGCTCAGGGCCAGCTATTGTCCACAGCTAAGTCCCCCTTTCTTTTGACATTAAGGGAGTAAAAGGCCACATGATACAGTCCCTTCTCAGCCTCAACACTTCTGTCCTGCTTTCTCCTTTGCAAATATTTTTGTACTGACTCTTGTTTTTCTCCTCAGGTCAGGTTTGAAGCACCTTTTTTTTTTTTTCCCTCTCTGTTGTTCCTATTC
>NW_009952893.1:2473264-2611051 GCF_000747805.2 Chaetura pelagica | reverse complement strand
CACACACACGCATGCGTGTGCCCGCATACAGACACACGTGTGCCTGCGCGCACACACAGAGGAAAATCTATATGTGTCAGACATTCAGCAAGGGAAAGACAAAGGCGCTGAGTTAATTACCCATCATTTACTGCTGCTGAGAAGAACAGATGGTAGCAGGCGATATGTAAATGGCAAGGGGCAGTGAATTATTCGATTTTTTTAGATTAATCGTCGATGACAAAGGAAGTGATTACAAGCTGTGACATTTATACAAATGTATAAAGTACATAATGCTAGAAAAAAGAGCTTAATATTATTATGAGGATGTCAGGCATGTGAACACCATTGTCATAATACAAAGCAACACATTTTGTGAGATCCAAGGATCTGCTTTCTTTCATTTGCAAACTTTAGTAAGTCTTAGCCTCTAGAAATATATATTTCCCAAAGTGGATCTACTCCTGACAAATATTAAGAAAAAAAATAGAGAGGTTTAGGTGTTTTTGCGTATTTCCCACAATGCAGGACAGTGCCTAATCTGAACAGCAGAGCTTGCAAGGGATGAATCTCGTGTCGAATCAGTGTGTAGGACTGCAAAATAGAAAAGGGTGTTAAAAAAAAACAGAGACAGGAAATGGAAAATAATAGGAAAGGTGATATTTAAGCTGACAGACCCTATGTGAGGACAGGAGGGCAAAAAGTGAGGTGGAAGTGAAGAAAGGAGTACTGCTTGTTTACTACTTGGCTGGAAAATAATTTTTTTAGACACTTTGAAGGTCAGAATGACATAATTTCCAGACAGGCCTTGCTGTTGTTACACAAACACCCAACCTGATCATCCTCAAGGTAGTCTACTGTATTTTCTGCTGCATAAATAATTAATTGGTACATGAGGAAAGCAGATGCTTTCTTTTGCAGATCATAGAAACCGCTCCATCATCAAAATGTCTTCAATCACCTAATTATTAAATCTATACAGTGCTAATAATGCAGATGGCAGAAAAAACCAGTGAGCCACAAATTTTGTTCCCTCTGAAGCATCTCAATCTACTGTATTTCTTGTTTAACATCTTGCAGTGAACTACTCACTACAACACCAGCAAAGGAAACAGAGGTGCGATTTTGGGGGAGAGATTATTTATCCTCCTCAGAAATACTTTCCAATCAAGCAAGGCAAAACATCACCAAAATTACTGTGAAACACTCCACTGTTATGCATGGTTTGTTGATTACAGAGAGGTGAGGGAGGGAGAGAATAACATTATATTAGTCAGCAGCTCTGGGTAGTACGTTTAAACCTAGCAATCCATTTTGTATGAATATTGTTTCAGGAATAAAGTGCTGGCTGAACCAATCTGCCCTGAAGAAAGAGAAGGATAAAATGTTGTAACATGCCTGTATTTCCAGTGTAGGATTATTAGAAACCAGACACTCAAGCACCATCAGTTAAGCTATTGGTTTCTAAGGTGTTTTTCTTTTTTTCCCTTCCAGATAATGTTATCTTCACGAGATGCAATTAATGCAATAATATAGTTTCCACTATTAAGAGGTGTGCATGCATGGTTGCTTAGTAATTTGTCTTTCTCTAAACAAACATAGTGCGAACCCCAGAACAAAAATGCATCTGCAGTTATTGAAAGAATTGGAAACTAAACTTAAAGTCTCCCAAATCAGTTCACATTGTACACAACATAATTTTATCTACTTATTTCCTTGGATGGGGAGGGGGTGGGGTGGGCAATTATGAGTTAAAGTTGTAACCTTGGGGTGAGGAAAAGCCAGCATTTCTCTCACACAAGGCTAGAAAGCAGAACAAGATTCTCACTTCCTGAAAATTAAAGAGAAGGAAAATATCAGTCCTATTGAGGAACAATGTATGGAACATGACTTCGTAAATATATATAGGTAAATGTCAGTGGCTGCATTTCTTAGCCTTCCCTAGACCAAATGAAAAAGTTCCAGTGAGAAAACTCTGACTCTCTCCTCTCCCATGTTGGTTTTTTTTTGGTTTGGTTTGGTTTTGTTGGGTTTTTTTCCGTTTTGTTTATTTGTTTTTTTTAAAAAGGATAGATGATTTATGACATGGGCACAAGCATAAACAGCTTTCTTGTACCTATAGATTCATATTTATGAGATATTTTTTTTAAAAAGTCATAGGTAAATCATACCTTGCTAAAGTTTTTCCATTATTAACATGTTTTTGCATTCCAAAAGACAAAACCCAACATCAACAGGGAAACATACGTTTTTATTTGGAGAAAATGGCTGAATCTGAATCTATGCCATAGCTAGTCATCTATTTATACATATTCCTGCAACACAACAAATGCATGAGGGAAGAGAAAATGAAATATCCATGCATTTCTCCAGCTTTCTGCTTCTTTGGAGATATTTATTTATGAAAACCACAGGTAGTCATTATTTATAGTCCTGATCTTTTTGTTCTTTTATTTTTTTTACAAAAACAAAGATGAAATTGGAATTGATTTTTGGAGGGACATTTATACTGGAAACAGGATCATTTTATATTTTCTGAAGTTGAAGTCTGTATTCATTACTAGGAAAAAAACTAAGAACAGCAAGCTAAAGTATTTTCATTTGTGACTTGTATTTATTTTATGGGAAGCTTGTCACTGCACTATTGCATATAAATGGGATTTGGACCACACTTGCACAATAGCACGAACTTTAATGCACTCTATTCATATACACTGAAATTATATACTAGATATATCTTTTTCTTATGTAGGTATGTGTGTAAACATACATTTGTGTAGAGAGTGTTTTTTCTTGGTTAGCCATACAGTTTGTGTATTAAAAAGGCAGGCACACCTGAAAATCATAATCTTTCATTAAGAAGATACCTATATAATACTGAAATGCAAATGTGTATGTTAGCTATCATGCATGTGTATGCATGCAGCATCTTTCCAGTCATTGAGAAATGGATAACAAGAATTAAAATGCAGAGTGAGAAGGCCTATAATAGCAGTGAAGAGGTGAGTCAGGGTACCAAGACACTGGTTAGTGAGAGAGGTCAGACATGGTGTAGCAGTCAAACACCCCAGAAAGACTCTAGGCTATTTTTCAGCTTATTGTGTGGCCTCCTAAAGCCGAACCAATAATATGTTCCGTCATAAGTGGGATATTATAAAAACCCTAAATAGCTAGGAAAGTGAATATTTCCCTTTAAGTCACTTTCATGTTTATTAACAAGAATTTTCATTTATTCATTAACATGCACATCTATCTTTGTGTGTTATGCTTAAAAGCATACATCGTAAGAGCAAGCATGTCTAAAAAATATTTGGTAGAGCATAAATAGACATATTTTATTTTTGGTAGGCTTTAAACATTACAGGTCATTTGAAATTATCACACTGCTTTTATTCTCCTTTTCCTAAAATACCTCACAGCATTCTGCACTGTGCCTTTTCAAGAGCAGATAAGCAAGTCAGCCAGCATCAGTATTCCAAAATACCAAAATAAAGCAACAACAAAACAGATAGAATAACTCATAAACGATATCCCTTTAAGCATTTCTTTCAACTCACTTCGGCTGACTTCACTTTTATATAGGATTTACTATAGCAACCTAACACCCCCCAAAGTCTAATTCCCCTTTCTTTGTGGCTTAAATCAAACCAATAGAGCCCTCTATTGGTAAATCTTCAGATAGTTACAGATGTTTCTCCTGTGGAAAAGGGAGGAACTTGTCATAGCCTATGCCATCATGCTCCAGCTGAAGTCAATAGCAGATGCTTTTGAACTTAGTAAACATTAGCAAAGGGCCCTTAGATAAATGGTCTGTCTTATTCCTCAGGTGAGAAATTGCTTTTACTTTTCCTTGATGCAACAGGCCTACACAAGTGGTTATTGTGAAACTTGAGCACAGCATTACAACATAATGCCATAACATGTCAAATAGCACTTTGTTCCTTTCAAAAACATTTCAGTTTCTGTAAAGGGTGCAAAAATATTACACCTGATCCTGATTCACTATTTCTGCTTTGGTAAGTGCTGGATTTTTACTAGATTCAGAGATAGAGTTCATCTGTTGGAGATAGAAGGTACCCTCAGTAAGTTTGCAGAGGACACCAAGTTGGATGAGAGCGTTGCCCTCCTTGAGGGTAGGGAGGCCTGCAGAGGGACTTAGACAGACTGGATCACTAGGCTGAGTCAAACTGTATGAGCTTCAACAAGGCCAAGCGCTGGGTCCTGCACCTGGGCTGCAACAACCCCATGCGAGGCTGGCTGATGAGTGGCTGGAAAACTGCCTGGAAAGGGACCTCTGGGTGCTGATAAACAAGCAGCTGAATACGAGCCAGCAGTGTGTCCAGGTGGACAAGAAGGCCGATGTCATCCTGGCCTGTACTAGAAATAGTGAGACAAGCAAGACAAGGGAGTACTTGGCATTGGTGAGGCCACACCTCAAGTACTGTGTGCAGTTTGGGGCACTTCAGTACAAGAAACACATTGAGGTGCTGGAGCTGGCGTAGAGAAGAGCGACTAGGCTGATGAAAGGCCTAGAGAACAAGCCTTATGAGGAGCAGCTCTGCAAACTGGGGTTATTTAGTCTAAAGAAAAGGAAACTGAGGGGAAGACCTTATTGCTCTCTACAACTACCTGAAAGGACACTGTTGAGAGAGGTAGGTGCTGGTCTCTTCTCACAAGTAAATAGTGACAGGACAACAGGGAATGCCCTAAAGCTACATCAGAGGAAGTTTAGGCTGGATAGTAGGAAAAAAAAAATTCTCTGAAGGGGTTGTCAGGCATTGGAACAGGTTGCCCAGATTGGTGGTTGAGTCACCACCCTTGGATGTGTTTAAAAGTCATGTAGATGTGATGCTTGGCGATATGGTTTAGGGGTGAACGTGGTAGAGCAGCGTTAAAGATTGGGTTTGCTGATCTTAAAGGTCTCTTCCAATCTAAATGCTTCTATGACTCTATGATTCTATGACTCTTAGAAGGTATTTGGGACCTCATCCCCTGTTCAGTCCTACAATTTAAATAAGGCCTCACATACATTATAATTAAGGGGTTCAAGGCCAAGTCACCACAGCAAACTAAAAATGTATTACTTTTTTCATTAATACAGGAGAGAGTGTATCAGGTGTAGAAGTTGTTTCTTTAAAGAAATGTAAAGAGCTAAAACCAGAAAGTCTTTACAGAGAAAAGACTCTTAAGAACTTCAGAGATTTGTCTTGGTTCAGACAGCCAAAGCTAAAACCAAATGTTGATTATTCCTTATGACTTGGCCCAGAATTTATATCTTACAGCTCAGTTCCTGAGAAAACAGCTGCTTGTAGCCACATGGATCCAGGTACCTAAGGTGCTACTGACTTCATGGAGCCCTTCATGGGGCAGGCAGGAGGCAGGAAAAGACTTTGCAGGAAGATAGACTGTAATAAAGGTCTGCTTTTTTGAATCAGGTAACTGTCCATATTTTGGCTTCAAGATAGTGGGACTTCATGACCCCCTTAGGTATTTATGTCTTCACATAGGCCCATTAGGATTAGCACTTTGTGATTACTAAGTGGATGTATTTATTGTTTTTTTCTTATTAAGGAAAGGCACCGGCCTATCCAAGATGGAAATTTTAATTTCTATTTTGTATATGGAGAACCAAAGTGAAAAAGCAACTTCAGGCTGCCATCAAAGTGATCTGTAAGCCCATAGTACCTGTACCAGTAAGTGAGTGATCTGTAAGTCCATAGTACCAGTCCAAGACCTACCCTGGTAATTGCAAATGGGACCTGGTAGGAGTACATATTTTTGTTTTCCCAGAGCATTTGTTGAAGAAGGTTGATGCACATCAGGGACTAACCCAAATATAGAGATGGGGTATAACCAGATCCAGCACTGAAGTTGAAAAACTCAAGAGGCCTCCTGGGTCTCACAGCAGAGATGTAGCCTAAGGTCAAGGTTACAAGGAAAGTCTGTAGCTGATGCAGCTTCTGAAAACATAACAAAGACTGGTGCTTCCAACTGGCTGCCTTTATGGCCTCTGGCTCCTTCTGCAAGTCCCACATACTCTAGTCTTGCTCTCACTGACTCTAGGACCCTTCCAAAAGTCATCATCAGTTTTTCCAGCTATCCTAGAAGTCGACCTAATCATGGAGATAGGTTCTGGGCCTGAGCTGAGGCTGCACAAGAAATACTAAACCAGAAGCAAAGTCATCCATCATCCATCATGTGTCTGCATGGGTTGTTCTTTCCTCCTTTTGTATCACTCATGCACCTGTGAGGACATTTTCTGTACCTTAAGGCCAAACCATGGTCTCTCACATGTTTTGTGCATGTCTGTTGCTTTTACTTGGCTTTTTGTTGGCAAGGGAAAAAGTTAACAATATTATATGCTTCTGAATGTACAGATTATGTCCAACCATTTCATTATTCAATTGGTGCAGAATTCTTTCATTTGTTTGTGGGGGTTTCTCAGGGTTTTGCTTGTTTGTTTGGTTTGGTTTTAATTGCAAGGATTAAAAGAAACTGTGGGTGTTCAATGTACTAAAATGTGCACAAATAGTGTCTGCTTTCAAGTTAAATCAAGGTTGTTGCATTTCAAATTACTTCAAATCACCTTTCTGTGTGACACAAAGATAAACTAGTTCTAGAAGGTGCATGGGAGCCCCTGGGGTCTACCAGAAAAGGTGACACTGTCAACACATAAGAAGTCCTTCACCAGAGATTTTCTGCCCTCATTCCCTAACAATTTATTACCATCTTGGTATGCTCTGCATAACAGGCATCACTGTAAAACCATGGGACTCAGTGGGAATTATTTAAATCCTATTGCAGAAAGACAAGGCCCTGGCGTACTTCTGCCTGCGTACTTGGATATCTCTGTAGGCATTACATGAGGAAGTGCTGAGGGGAAAGGTAAAAAAGGAAATAATCTTTTTGAATTGTTAAGTGAACCTGCTGTATAACAAATCAATCTGCTAATTTGCTTATTGGGTCTTGCAAGTACTGTTTCAGTTTAAGCAGGTTTCTCTGTATTTCCTTGGACATGGGATCTCCAGACTTTGCTTGGTAGCAGTAGGGTCAGGACCAAAATGAGAACATGAGCCTAACCGATGTGTCTCATTGCATTTTTTCCTCTTTCTTTTACATGCTATTTATTGATTTTCCTTTCTACATTTGCCAGAAGACATAATGGTCTTTAAACCATCTAAAGCCTTTGTAAAGTGATTATTATTATTATTATTGTTATTATTATTATTATAGATTCATTTTGCTTTGTTTTGTTTTGTTTCACCCACACCTCTTTTTTAAGCAGCTCAAGAAGCATAGTTTTTTAACTGTCCTGAGCAGAAGCAAAGACTTTCTGAAAGTGATGTTACTCCAAGATTAAACAGAAGAAAATGCCACCGTGTTAAAAACAGCTTGCCTCACACCCTGAAGCTCTTGATGCTATAAATAGCAGAGGCTGGCAGCCCACAGCTCCCCATCTTCCACCACACTGATGCACCATAGCGCTGGCGAGGGATGAGGCTGCTACATTCACCTGAGGAGAGAGTATTCTGGTGTCTCGTCAGTGTCTACTGAGAAAGAGCTTCCAATTGGCTGATTTCTACCCTGTTAGGAAAATCACAGCTGTCCTTGTTAAAACTCTTGCCATTTTGGGGGTTTTTTTTGTATTTTTTTTTCCCAGCGCGGCACAGGTAACAAGTTTGGATGGATACAGTGTGGGTGTGACTGCTAAAGGGATGTAATAACAATGACATTAAGGAGTATTATCTCCTGTGTTACGGGGGGGGGGGGGGGAAATAAGAGGAATAAAAATAAATTAACACAAACACTAAATATAATCTGAAAATTCTCATGCACAAGATAAAGAATTTTTTTAAATACTTATGGGATGTAAGTAGGAGGAAGAAGATGCCAAAACTATTCAGAAATTGTTAGACTGTGCATTTAAATGATAAAATTATTTTATCCTGTGGAAAAGGAAAGGAATGCACATGTTGCAAGGTTGTATTAATCTTGAGATAAAGTGAAAAAAGATGTTGCCAGGCCCCCTGCAAAAAGCTATATGTAACAAAAAAAGGTTAAATTAAGTCACCTGGATGAGATGTTTGCTCAGATCTCACCTCTCTCTGAGTGAAGGAGGTCACACTTCAGCAGCTGTGACTCTTTTGCTCAGACATTACCAGCGGGGTGCTGAGAACTAGGACAAGGTCAGGGACTGGCTGGAAATATGCATCACAAACCCCCACTAGATGTGGCAGAAAAGTCCTCAAAGTGAAGCTTTGCCCACACCTCCTTCTAAGGAAGCCCTGACCCTGCCATCACTCCACTTGCTCTCAAGGGATTACAGTGCTGCTCTGTTGCCCTCCTCTTCCACCCACAGCCTGGTGGCATGGGCATGTTGATACCTCTTCTCCCAGGCCAGGAGTCACATCAGTGTGAACAAAATCCCACAAGAGTCAAAGCTTCAGTGAGAACACTTTACTGAAGAATAAAGAAAATTCACTTCACTAGGCTCAGTGACAAAGCACAAGCAGAGGCAGTGACTGAGCTGAAGATTTCTTATTTGTGACACCACAGCAGGAGGAATTCAGCTCAGCCCCTCTGCACCTCCCTACAGCTTTCCCTGTCAGGGTCATGCTGCAAAATATGGCTGCTTCCAAGAGAGGAGAGGGGCAGGCAGGAAAGCACAGCTGAATTCCCTGAGGACTTCAGGCAGTGTGTAGCTGCTTTCTGGTAGGTAGGTTCTTCAGCAGTGTGCATGACGCTTAAAGGTCAATGCACATTGTCCTTAAAATCTCAGGGCACATTTGTGCTGTACTGCATGCTTTTTTATTTGCCTCAGAAGCTAGCACAGGAGAAGTAGAGCTGATTTTAGGTTCCAGTAGCAATGCCTGCTTTAGGAATGCTTAATTGTTGTGTTTGTTTTTTTTCTCAGAATGGATAATTTCCATTTGCAGTCTTCCCAAACTTTGAGGAACCTTCTAGTCAGCTAAGATGAGAAGATACCAAGCTGGCAGGCTTTCCCTGCTGCTTTTATTGGTTTAAATTTAAATCAACATTGCTTTAACATGCTTGTGCAGTTAATACACTTCACTGAGGAGTTGAGGAGGAAAGAGAAGGGCAACAACCAATTCACCTGCCAGCTTAATAGCCTATTTGGATAAGGCTAAAAGCAAACTGTGGTTTTGACTGTAAGCGGTGATGTCCTCAGAGCCAGAGATGTTATTTCATACTTGGGATCAATATACGTTACAAAGCAATATCATATTTTTTTTCTGCTTTAACCTTTGGAAGGTGTATGTCTCTAAAACACCAAAATAAGTCACAATATTGATAATCACAGGTTCTATATTCTTTACCTAACATGGCTTCAGTAAGAATGTCATGAAGCCTAAAACTGAAATTATCAACAAACCAAAACATTCAGAAAAAGGACAAATGAAATATGAACAGGAAGGACAGTCCTGAATCAGAGCTTACAGCAAATACAAAGTGAAGTTACCTCGAAGCTTGAAAAGTGTAGTAGCCTGTATTCCCTGTTTAAACAAAACTATTGTATATGAATTTATGGCTCACAAAAGATTTTAGACAAATTACTCTGGACTCTGCCATCTTCTAATTGTCCATATAAGCTACTCTTATTTAACCACTAACTCACCTGGAACTGCAAATAATTGCACTGATCCTGAAAAAAAAATTAAAAAATGGACATTTATAGCAACATTTTTATTTTTGTATTTTTATATGTTTACTTAAGCTGAGATTAAGACAACCTAGCAGAGACACCAATCAGGTTTTTTTAATGCTATCTTTGATTAGCTCATTCTAAACCATCTCTTTCTTTCCTTTATTTCCATAAACCTGTCCTTTACTTCTGCTTCCAGTTCTCCCCCAGAAAATCACATATTGCAGCATTCTGCAGTTTTCCTACTTCTTCATGAGGAGCACAAACCATTTATCCCCATTAGCTGTTTGGGCAGTTCCCATCAGCAAGGTTCAGACAGACTGAAAGGCTCTGAATCCCACTGCCAATTCCCTAAATTATCCAGTGCCAACTTCTTTCTGTCTCTAACTTTGCTTCTGTCATTGGTATTAGTTGGTAATTTTATGGACAGATATTTAGGGGCAGATCTGGAAGAAGTAAGAAACAGTGAAAAAGTCAATCCAAGTAATATAAGGGATATTTAGAATGGTATGTTTCAAACTTCTTAGACTACTTTCTGTGAAATAAAATGTATTCTTTTCTTAAAACAGAATTGTGATAAATTAAAGTTATTAATACATGACTCCTTGCATCACATTCTTATAGCAATCAACTGTTACTTGCAAAGTGATATTTATCATTTTTGTTTTATACTTTCAAGGGGACTTAAGTAAAGCCTGCAGTGCGTTAAATTCCAGCTTCTAGTTTGGGAAAATACCAGCAAAGAGATAAATAGATTTCAGTGAGACTGCAGATAGAAGTGCCTCGAGCGCCCAGGTGAGCCGCGCTGCTCCATCTGCACTCTGCTCTCTGTGCCAGGCTGCTTGGCAGATGAAAGGAACGGACAGGACCCTGCTGTCCAAGCATTGCAGAGGACATGAATCTTGTCAATTTTGGATTGGATTCCCTGCCAGTTATCAAGCAAGCAGCCAGCAAACTGCAGCACACCAGACAGCAATGTGCACACCAGCTTTTCTGTGCCCCACTGCCCTCCCCTGGATGGCACTTGTTAAGGCATTTCTGTCTCACAGAGACCATCACAGAGACCATCACCAATCATCAAGGTTGACTGTATTTACACCTGAAAAACAAGCCTAGGTTTACAAACAGCATAGCTTAGAGCAGCTTTAATATGTGACCCAAAAAGAAATCTCTCATTTTTCTGGACAAGGTTATAGGAACTATAACCTGGTTTCTCTATGTTTCAGGTTCTTTGTATTTCCGTTACTTTAAGGTCCTGAACTCTGGCATTGTCAGTTGTATTCTCAAGGGTTTCAATAACTTCCAAGAGATTTTATCACTGTATATCACTGTATACTTCATGTTAGCTGTGACTGCAGACATATTCAAAGCATACTCTGGTGGTCAGCAGGGAAAAGTTAAGATTTCGCTGTTACTAATTCAATGGAAAACAATTTTTCTTTTACTGGTTTAAATTCATAATTTGCAGCTAGAAATGACATGTTGTTTTCTTTTATCTTAAAATTCTTCCTTTAAGAATCCTGATTCCTTAAAGTGTCTCCCTCTCTTTTCTCATGTGATTTTCTTATCTTCCATCTTGAATTTTGTTCTATTACTCATCCTATCCAAAGCAATTTCTTTTGGTCAAGATACAAGTCAATAACTAGAGCCTTAAAAAGTGTTAGATAAACGTATTTAAAGGAAAGAGAAAAAGATAAATTATCTTACAGATGTCATTTACATATTATATTCATTTATATTCATTATTCATTATATTCATTTACATATTATATTCATTATATTCAACTTGCAGTCAATGATCCACAAACGTGAGAGTTTATTCATAAGTTATCTTAATGTGGGGAAAACCAGAAAATCTGAACTGTAGCACTGTTAAAACCTCTAGAGAAGCCTGATTAGAGCAGCCACAAACAAGTATGGATTCCCTGGAGGTCTCCACAAAGATCTGTATAACACTTAGATTTGCTTTTGGAACTGACCAGACAATTGCACTTCTTTTCTCGGATTAATTTAGCCAGACTCTGGTGATCTCCACGGCTGCTATCAAAACAGTCAGGGACCAGGTAATTCAGGCTTTAGTAATCCTACAGCCAGTTCAGAAAGCTGCTCCCTGGAAGCCCAGCAGCAAGGGCTCCTGACAGTTTTTTACCCTTGTGCCTTCTCCTTATCCCTGGCTCCAAACAGGATGCTGCATCTGCTTCATACAAGGAGCAGCATCTTCAAGGTCATTGATGAGAGTGACCTAAGGTGCCTGAAGACTGATGCATGGCCATATTAGACAAGTTACCAGCCTGAGCTACTGTAATCACTGGTAGATGACTGTGGGCATACTGTTAGCTAATCCCACGTGCAAAGTGATGTGACTTAATTTAAGCCTTTCAATTTAAAGTTAATTGAAAGAGGTTAATGTTAAACCATATTATCTTGCAATGGGAAAAGGCCAAGTATGGAAAATTATTATAGCGCGGCAGACAGGCAACAACTTAGTAAACCCTGGTAATTTAATTTGGTTCTCAGCTCTTTCTGGCCTTTCTGAATATCATGACTTCACAAAGCAGCTATCTTCCAGTAGTCCAAGGAAACCTCTGCAGTAGAAAAATGTGTAATGAACAATGCTGGACCACTAATGGTTTACACACTTGCACTTTGCCCCTACAAAATTCCTGAGTAGCACAACCTTACAAAACCAAGGTACAATTCCTGCTTCTGAAACCAAAGCCTTTCCCTGTATCTCAAAGCAGAAAGCTAAAATAATGCCAGAACCTATTAAGAAAAGCAGAACCCAGATACCACTTCAAGTCTTGTAGAAAAAAAAAATTCTACTTTGATGTTTTGAGTGCTTTTACTTTCTTTCTAATAGAACTACTGACATGATTCAGTGTAGAACCATGGACATTTCTGGCATGGATTCATTCACTACCCTTTGGTTGGAGTCTGAGGCTGTATTATTATGATGCTGCAATGTGAGCAATCATTTAGTACCTGGGCTTTTGTCCTGTACTCACACAGAACATCAAAGCAAGCTTAATGTAATTTTAAAGATCATAATCTAAACTACAAGATTTAAAATTATGCCCAAGTCTACCTCACTTGCCAAGAAGATAGGGAGAAAGTGTGATTTAATCAGCTGCCAGATTTTAAAAATATTTGTATAGTATTTTTCTCTTCTCCTAATCAAACTTACCAGTAGCCGGGGAATTCAAGTGAAAGCTGTCTGTACAGATATATATCTTGCTTATCCGTATTTTCATGAAGAAGAACATTGATAGCAGACTTGAGATTTTGTGAAAAAGCAAAATAATATTAAAGACATCAAAATATGAAAGACCTACTATAATTACCCTAGTACCAAGGTACCAAAATCCCTGTGTGAGCCAAATTCATTTGTTGATGTGTAGCCATGTCAGAGCTCCTCCCGAAGGAGAGGACATCTTAACTCAGGAAGCAGTTCAGGGGAAGACAGGTTTGTTTATGTGTCTCGTGTCTTCCTCTGAGAGAAACTGTGGTGCACCATTAAGCCATCAGCAGGGGATGGGCTGCATGCCTTCTTCCTACCAACAGTAGACAGATGTGGCTCTTTTGTTCAATCACTTTCCTCAAGCTGTCATTTTTCCTCAGGACTGTGACCATTTGCAGTAGGCTGACACGAAGGTCAGACAAAGAAACAGAGCCACGCATTTGAATTTTGTGTTTAATTGGGTCTTATAAACTGCCAAGGGTTTTTTTTGTCTTTTAAGTTCTAGCCAATAAAATGATCCCAACTGAAGTTATACACACAGAACTTGGGTTTGCTGCTCAAGAACAGGCATTAAGGAAGCCTTCAGCTCTATTATGCTGCCGGGAAAGTCATGTGCCAGCTGGGGAACACTACTGCTTCTCTACTCCTTACTGCCCTTTTGGTCCCTGGAAGGAGGGAAAAAGCACATCCTGCATCCTTAACATCCATACACTCATTGTATGACAATGCAGCAAGGGGACAAGATTGGCAAGCCTGTTTTTTAGATAGGAAGCAAACACAGGTTTCAAAGACCCTACAGTATTTTTCAATTAATAAGGCATCAGTTGGAGCCAATTAACTCATTGCTATTCCAAAAAGAGATTGCTTTGCTCTTTTCCTGTGCTGCTGTTCAGTAGAGTCTTAAATTTGCCAATTCCTCAAAAAAAAAGAAAACTTGCTCTGTGCCTTTTCCAAATTAACTGTCAGTCATTACTTTTCAAATTAACTGACAGTTAAGAAACAAAGAAAACATTCCATTTTTTAAAGTTTAAGCTTGAGTTATCCAGGAAAAAAAAAAAAATCATCAGTGGTTTTAAATAACTAGAGGGCCATGTCAAAATAACTAGGAACCAGCAGAACTGTCCTGGCTTGTCCATACAAAAGTGGGGTACATTTATCTTTCCTTTAGAGAACAGTTACATATATTCAGATCCAGTTCTTTGTGTTACTCAATGTTTTAATGTTGAGGCAAATCTTTAGGAGAGAAAACTTCAAATGTTCTAACTTTGTGGGAAACAAAAATCTTCAGTCAACAAAATTAAATCTATGGTTCATGGTTGCTCAATGCCTGGAAGAAGCTGACATTTAATGCAGTGGCCCATCTACTCTACTGAATCCAAAACACTTAAGAGGATATATATGTTGGTTTGCATCTATGACACTCAAATGTAAACACTAGCCAAAAAGAACCAAGGGACAAGAAATCTACTATAAATGAAGTTGTTTGTTGTTGTTTGGGGGTTTTTTTTGAGAAAATGTATACACATTACAATAATATTCCCCCGAGATATCCTGTATCTAAAGTATGGCCCCACCAGGAACCATTTTCAGACCAAAGTCCAAGACAAATTTGCTTGCCTGTTGTGACAAAATTCCCTCCTTCCTTCCTTCCTTCCTTCCTTCCTTCCTTCCTTCCTTCCTTCCTTCCTTCCTTCCTTCCTTCCTTCCTTCCTTCCTTCCTTCCTTCCTTCCTTCCTTCCCCCTTGACTTTATTGCATGTCCATTAATTTCAGAAATACTTGCTGAGAATATCCCTGGTTTTAATTACCATCTCGATTTACATTTTTTACTATCTTTATGTATACTGATTAGCAGCCTTGGTCTACACTTTTGTTTTTCACAAGTCTTCCTAAGAAAGTGGACATATGATGCAACAACAACTATTTTTTCTGGTGCCCCATTCCACTAGGACACAGTGAATTGCCATGTGTGTGGGCATGGTAGAAAGCTGACTCAAATGCTGCATCCTTTTTTATTTCTCACTTGTTTTCCCTCAGGAAGCCCCAGTAACTTCCCATGACTTCTTGTCTTCTATTCTGAGGATCCTTTCTGTGAGGAAAAACACCAGTATCAAGGAGCAGGTACGTCCTGAACTAGCTCTTTACCACAAATGTCCCATGTCTTTGCTTTTTCAATAAGAGAGAAGTGGTAGAGAGAAAGGGAACTATGCCAACTTGAGCAATATTCACAGTAAATGTCTTCTAAAAGAAGCAGCAAAGGCTGCTGACTGCAGAATTTTTTTTTAAAAAGCCTGCTGCCAGATTGGCAGTGGAAAAAGTCCCTCTCACTCTCTCAGATGCACACTCACAGCCCCAAAAGACAAAGTGACTAAGCTGTATGTGCTTCTTCACTTTAGGCCTCCACTTTTGGATGTGACCTTTACTAGAATAATTTACAGACAGAAAATTAGTCATTTTACTGCTAAAATAGAAAAAGTGTCAATGAGATTTGAAGGGGATGGGAGAATGGAGAGACTAAATCTGAAAAGGCCAGCAGGCATTTTTAGCTTTTATTCACTGTTTTCCTAACAGTCCTGAAATAATCAGGGTTTGCAATGTGAGTTCTTCATGTTTTTTCTGCTGGGAAAGACTAAACAAAATAGTTTTTTCCTAGCTGTCAGGTTTTTTTCATGGCCTGCAACATACTTTTTTATATGAATACTGCAACAATCTGACCTGCTGCTACAATGTGCACCACTTTGATTGTGGTAATGGGAGGTCTGGGGCAGCTTCATTGGAGTCAGCAACGGGTATTTCTAATAATTGTAATAAAAAGTGGAATAGAGCAACCAGTGAACTTTCCCAGTGTTATTTTTGTACTACATTATTTGAATCAAGTTCTCAGTAAAATAAAAAAGCTCTTTGTGATAGGGATTATCTCCATTATAAGCTTAGCAGCGAAGTAGTTAACCATGTTGATTTCTACACTGCTATATTTAAGTTTGAGAGTTAACATCCCTCTGAAACAAATAGGGCTGATTGTTCTTTTTAGAACATTTTTTTCTTGTTCTGCAGACGGAGGTATTGTCTACATTAAGAACATTTGCACCATTATAACTACCCTAATTTTAGTCACATCAATCCCACTCCTTGATGTAGATGGATTGTACCTAACCACACCAGATAAAGCATTATTTTATGGCTGTGCAAGCTGCTCATATTAGGCATTTTCAAGAAAGAACAATGGAGTTCCATTAGTACAAAGATTCCCAAATGGGGAAAGTTGATAGTAAATCATATTGCACTTTAAAGACTGTACTTTGAACAATAAAGAGTTAAAATGTTGGGGTTTTGTTGGTTTTGGTTTTGCTTGTTTGTTTTGTTTGTATTGGTTTGGCTTTTGTTTTGGTTTGGTTTTAGTTTGGTTTTGGTTTGATTTGGTTTTGTTGTGGGGGGTTGTTTTTGGTTTTTGTTGGGTTTTGGTTTTGTGGTTTTTTTTTTAAAAGGGAAATGTATTTTTTAAAACCCCCAAAATTAAGACCCTGTGCCTGACTGGGGCAACTGCAGCCCAAGCCTCAAAGGAACATAAGTTCCTGCTGCAAAGGCCTCACCATTTAATAGGCAGGGGTGCATGGTCAAAGGCTGAGTATACCAACTTTCAGAGCAGGCTACTGATATATCTGACAATGCAAACCAATGCCTTCCACATCACCAGCCTAATGCTGAAGGGGTTTATGTTCCCTTGAGAAGGAACAGATATTTTCTGTTTGCATACTACCTAGCACAGGAGGGATAGCTACCACAATATAAATATTTAATCCTAATAACTAGGGAGGTAATATGAAGGGGATATGTTAACATGATGCTCTCCAAAACTTGTAGTGAATAAGTAACAACTTTATTTTCTTTTTTAAGAGGTAGGAGAATAGAAATCAGACTTTAAAAATACAGAAGAAGAAAGCCTTAATTTCTATCCCCATTGACACTGTGGCCAAAGAGCCCAGATTTTCAGCATAAGGCATAACATGCAGTGATTTTGCCAGTGTAAGGAGTCAGACAATAAAAAAGGGACTGGCAGCAGCAGAAATGGGGTTTTGCCTCTGTCTCCGTCCCCCTCCCCTCCCTGGAACACAACATTTTTCTACCAGGAACAAAAGTAAATAAATCCTCGGTTGTCTTGCTGTGCCTAATTAGTATTCTGTCCATGAACTGTCCCATCAGGGAAAAATGCCTCCCTCACACACGTGTTCAGGATAGCACTGATGGATCTGAGGGCCTCTCCAAACACAGTGACCATCTGCTAGGCAAAACATAGGGGTCTGACAAGCAGGAGCCATTCAGCCCTGTTGTTGGGCCACATTATTACATATTTGACAAGGGTAATGAGAGGCTGTCATTAACCTTACATGACAGTCTCCACAATGACACACACTAAAGCAAGAACAAAGAGCAGAACTCAGTAAAAAGGCACCTACTTCTCATTTAACCCCGGAATTGTCTGACACCATTATTGCTAATGGAGGCTGGCGGTCCTGGGGTTAATTTCCATCTCTGTGCTCTGCTTGTTCTCTTTTTGAAATGTACTCCTCATATGGTTAAGGAAGCAGTTTTATCAAGGCTATTGGGAAGACGATGCATTATTTATCATAACACACTGAGATGTAAGAACAGAGAGGGTCTCCTGGAGGAATGAACAAACAGACATATTTCATGAACCCTTCTGATGGCCTGAAAAAAACATTTCTGAGTGCAGTCTCTGATATTTAAGGTTATCAGTGCCTAAGTATGACATTTCTCTCATCTACATTTCCTGCCAGATTTCTGTCAAGCTTAAAATCACAAGACTGTTTTTTCCTGGTGACCTTGTCACAGTCACCTGGCTTTATAATCACAGGGAAATCCCATCGAGAAAGTTAATCGGTCGCCTGACTTTTAGTTGAACAGCAGATGTAGGGTGAGACAGTATTTACAATTTCAGGAAATAAAAGGTCATCTGAATATAAAATGTCTGCCTCAGATGTGATGATATGGGTTACAGTCCCCCAGCGAGTAATGGAGATCTTGTAACGGAGCCACTTGCCACCTCGGCAAGCTGAGGAATACATCTATTTCCAGGATGACCTCCAGGCTGAACCTAGGACAAGGGGCTCTGGGAATGAATGCAAGCACTTGTTCCAAGGCTTTGACATATTAAGGACAAATGATAGAAGTGAAAGTGAAGATTATGTCTCACTGCAGGAGGCTCAGAGCCAGTACAGCTGGGCATGAGCTCGCGGGAGTCACAAGGTTTGGGAACAGCTAGAGCCAATGAGAAAATAGGACATCAGGTGGTGGGTAGCTGCAGAGCGAGGGTGCTCAGAGCCATCGGGGGGAGGAGACGCCATCTCTGTGGAAAAGCTCTCTATAAATAGCTTACAAAAAGCAAATCACTTTCTTTCCACACAAAGAAGCAAATGCAGCAGCACGAAGCTGGTGTTCTAGAGGCACTGTCTAAGAGGCTGGAAAATAATCTGACTGAAAGGTTAATACTTCTCTGGAAAAAAAGTGGAAGGCAAAAATGGCAATTAGGAGACAAACTATCCAAGAAGTTAGTCCAAGAAAGATTGTGTTTTTTCTTCTGACAGGGAGTTAACAATCATCAACGGTTTATAAGCCTGCTTACTACTAGAAAAGGTAGAATATGCTGTACAAGCACATTTCAGATTATTAAATGCCTTTCCAAATGTATTGTGATGGTCCTTTGCAAAGTCGGATGACAATATCATCTGCTGTCTTTTCTGTTCCCTCACTGGAGAGTATCCTCTTCCTGAGCCATCCACAGAGGAGTCTGGTTTACACTTAAAATATCTTGTTGCCATTGAATCAAACATCTTCTGTTACTGTAGCTGTCAAGAATTCATTTTCCAATAACAGCTGCATGATGAAACCATTGTTTTACAAATATTCTGGAAGAGCTACTGAAAGGGAGGCAAAACATATGCGAAACTGTGTTTTGAAATCACAAAAATGTCAGTGAAGTGTTTTTCCTCCTTTCCCCAGCCTGGTGTATGGATGCAGATACTGGCATTCAATGAGTAGTGGAAATACATGGCCCACCTGCCCCATCTCTTTATTATGAGAGAAGGCTAGTGCTCCTCCCCAGGAGATCTTTCTTCTCAGTTAGCACAGGACTCCATTCATTAATTTGCCCAGTAAATGTGCATGTCAAAACTACTAAGGAAGACTGAAGCATTTGTGCTGCAGTATCATCAATATATGGATTGTACACAGCTCTCTGTCTTTCCATCTCTCTCCTTCCCAGTCCCCAGCTCTTCCGTAGCTCTGTATACTCCCTCTTGTTCTGTTCTCAGTCCTTGGTCAGAAAAAAATAATGGTTTTAGCTCAAGACAGAGTAATAGTGAAGTCTACTTTCATTATCTGAGTCTTAATAGACTAGTATGATCTCTAATAATGGTTGTGAAAGCATGTTTTAAGACCCACTGATGTCAGCCTTAACAAATATGACTGCTTTTCTCTAGCAGGTACAATGAGGATGAATCCAAATTACCCCCAGTTAAGATTTGTTAGGCTCTCTAAGACTGGTGTAGATGTTCACCTCTGCTGATCTCAGACTCTGGCCATATGCCTACAAACAATGGGAGATGGCAGTGGTTTGAAAGACAGTAATTTCTTGCTAGTTTTTCTGAATATTTTATATGCTAACCTTACAGTAGGAGAAAATGATTTATGAATAGAGAAAGATCATTGCTCCTAAGGAAATCTTCAAATACATCATATGCATAATATTCCAGTGACTTTTAATTCTGTGGAGAATTTGGAGTCTGTGTTATCAAGATCCCTCAGGACAACAGAAAAGATTTGATATGTCTTTCCTTAAAGGGAATTTTAAAAGGGTTCTTTAACTCTAATTAGTGAATCTACTTGGGAATTCTCAGAAATAGTACTCTATACTCAAAAAGGAAGAATACCTAATCATTTTCAAACAAAACAAAGTCTATTTCCTGTTTTAAGTTCAGAATTCAGTCTTTACTAAAGGACCAGATCTGATGGCTCCTTACTGACTTGGAATGAGTTCCCTCACCATGCCCAGTCTTTAACCTTTTATGAGCAGAACATCACATTTACCTGTAAGACCTATTTCCTTACAGATTAATGCTTATATTTCTTCATGGTTCAAATGCCCTTGTGAGGCTATATAAATCTACTACATTTTAATTTCATATTATTCTTTACATGTTCACGTAATATACTTAGCAATTAAATGTTCATATCATTAATTGCCATAACAGTGTTTCATTTTCTTTTTCTGAAGCTGAGATTGGTGGCTGTTTTGTTCCAATATTTCATCAGTGAACCTATTTTGTGTGACTTCAAAGTTATATATACAGGATAAGATTCTCCCTGTGTTATTATATTAAATAAATAAAAATCATAATTATATAAATGGTAATACTGTACTGCATAACATTTTCTAAAAGCTACTTGATCAAGTTGATAAAATCAGCTCGATATAAAGTCAGAGAAATAATATCTAATACTGAACTCTAACTAGAAAACAAATGAGAAGTACAAACAAAACGTAGTTCTGTTGTATTTTGCATAATGTTCAAAACCAGATAATTATTTTTATCACCTGCCAAAGTTATGTTTACATGCTTAGCCCTGGATATCTGTGAATCTGTTGTGTGGATCACTGTGTAGGAAATAGATATGAATGGAAGATTTACAGTATAAACCTGTCTTGTTGTTTTCAAATAAGAAAAAAAGGTAAAAAGAAGTGAAAAGAAACAATTATCAATGTAAACAAAAATTTCTGCTATTCCAGAAAAAGGAATATGTATTCTTTGGAACATGGGAACATATAAAATGGTTCATATATTTTAATCAGAAGGAGAAAGTTCGTTCTACATACTTAGCAAGTTGTGCAAGTATAACGTTCTGCCTTTAAATTAGCCTCAAACACTATCACATGAGTCAGACTAAACTACATTTAATCAGATGCCTGATGAATTATGAATGGGTCTACCAAGAAACTGGGCCATTAAGCATTAGATGAGACATAACTGCCCCAGATGCTTCACCTGGGGTAAACTCGAGTATTTGTATTCCAACTTTCTAAAAGTTAGAAGAGTTACCAACACAAATTTGTTCATAGCTGAAGAGTCTCCAGGACTGGAGATTTGCTTGCATATGGTTAAGACAGGAATGGTAGGCTTCTAACATGTAGAAAAGCCATATATGAAAAAATACACCTTTTTCATCACCTTTGACAGAAATAACTTAATCATATGAATAACTGAATTCCAATTAAAAAAGAGGAGCAGGTAGCCACCTGAGCTAGAAACTGCCTCTCTGAGGAAATAGTGGACAGATTTGATTTACACCTGATTTCCATATAAAATTATGAAAAATGGCATCCATTCCGAGCCAAGAATCCTAAGACAAGACAGTAAAGCAACACAGAGATCCTGCCAGGCACTATTAAAAGATTAGTAAAATAACTCTGTCATTAAAATTGTATGATTTACGCTACCAAAAGTGTTGGCAACAATGTGGATTTTCAAAGTTGGGGTAAAATGACTGGCTGACACATAAAATTCTGACCTACCACTGTTGTGAACAATGACTGCAATGTGAAGAAACTGATCTCACCATCCTCATGTCAGGGAATAATTTCATCAAAGTGTAGTGTAAGCAGTCCACAATTTAAGCTGTATTTCTGTCATTCCTCTCATGGACCACAAAAGACTATTAGCTTTTTATAGCACGTAGCTACTGCAGCATTTCTGCTGCACCCAGTTGCTCAATGTGCATTGCTAGAGACAGCCCTGAGCCTAAGACCTAAGTACACTAAGGCAAGTCAGTATGGCAGAGCTCCTTGCTCATTATGGTCTTATATGTAAGATCCAGATATGCAAATACCAAAAATTCAGATGCTTCAGGAGGGCCTGAATTCAAGGCTGTGACAACAGAAAAACAGGTAGGAGTCCCAGCCATTGACTGGAGAGAAGTGGTCCCTTATATGTTATGAATACTTTTTACTAGTGGTGGATATTTGCCCTGGAGGACGAACTTTCTGGAGGCTTCTCTTATGTATCATGTCAATATAACTGTCCTGGTTCCTACAAGTCTTTGTAAAAAGCATCACATTCTTCCCTTCGCTCTCCCTGTGTGTCATCATGAGTTCATTTGTTAGCCAACAGTGACTTGTTTCCATTCCCACACGGAAGTCTACAACAGTGTGTTTGCCTTTCCAAACACCCACAGGCCCAGTGTTTGTAACAGCTCCTCATAGTTTCTCTCAGCATGGTCACGTCTGCTCTGACTTCTGATTCTCAGGACAGTTGTCTCCAGCTGCATCAGATGG
The DNA here is from genome assembly GCF_000747805.2 of Chaetura pelagica. Lineage (NCBI taxonomy): Eukaryota > Metazoa > Chordata > Aves > Apodiformes > Apodidae > Chaetura > Chaetura pelagica. The sequence continues at coordinate 2,588,825 of NW_009952893.1, read as the reverse complement.
AGGAAACCTTTTGTGCCAGTGGTGTCTCAGTCAGCAGGACCTGCTGATGATTCTCTATGCTGAAGTCAAGAATAACAAATTACTTCTCTTGAGGAGCTATGCTTTTAGGTAGGTACCAGCCCACAAGGACACTGATGCTCCCCGCTCTTTGTGTTGAGAGCTCTGTGTGGTGCAGGAACACCTGCAGCAATGCAAGCCTACATGAAATTCTCCTGCCCTAAGAAGAGAATCAACAACCTCTGTGCTCTGGTGTTGTCTGTTGGAGTCAAAGTTTTAAAGCACTGTCATCTTTTACTTATCACAGAATTGTCAGAGTTGGAAGAGATCTCTAGAGATCATCTAGTTCAACTCCCCTGCTAAAGCTGGGGAGTTTGTCAAAACCAGTGGTCTCTATTTTAACCAAGGTAATCAGCTGGAAATTGTATCACAAAAACAAAACCACTCAAGAATCAGATAAAAGTTCACTAAAATATTCTATGAATTTCAACATCATACATACAGGAAACTAATGTGTTTGAATCATCAGGGCTCAGAAAAGGCCCTAGCCTCCTCCTCCAGGGTACCACTGAACTAGATAGCTTATTTGTGCCCTGTCTGAGCTTTTGCCATTTCTAAGAATGCCACACTGCTATAGGGAGTCATTCAGTTTCAAATAAATGCTGGAACTTCCAAAGGCAGACAAAAGTAATTTTCTGTTCATGCTTACATTTCTGAAGCAGACCATTGTCCTCTGTGCATGGAGGACTCTGCAGTCCTTTGTGGAGTGCCAGGTAGCTCTGGGATGGGTGTACTTCATAATGAAATCAGGAGAAATACAAAACACTGCCTACCCATTCTAGGAATCAAGATCGAATTACTGCAGTGGTCAGAGAGGAAGACCCCTCTCTCCCTCTTTTTTCCTTAACTCTGATTCCATCACTGACATGTCCTTTCACTGTCTGGCAGATATCTTTCCCCTTATTTTTCCCCTGGTTACCAACTCATACTGCATTTTCATAATTGAAGTACCAATACTTTAGTGATGGTACTTACATTATCTTCCCACTCTGGGCCATCTCCTGGGAGATTCCTAGTGCCTATCTAAGTGACAGGTCCTTCTGGTTGAGCAAACGTGTAGCTTTGCTACTGAAGTGTTGTCCAAAATTATTTGTATCCTAAGGAAGGTCTGAATGTCCCTGTTGTGAATCCTATGCAGTCACAAAGAGCAAACTAACCCTGTAAATATTGCATCATAGATGTGAGCTACTAAATCTGTTCTCCTAAACATAATGCCTATTCACACTTTGAGATAGTTGTCAGCAATTCTGTTGCTCAAAACAAGAGAGCCAGAGTTCTACCCCTGCTCTGCCACTATTTCAGAAAAGACTGTCACAATCAGGCAAATGATGTCTGATCTCTTTCCCAGGAACCATCTGATGCTGCAAAATAAGTGCTGAGACCAGAAAAGACCATCAGAGTTTTTAGAAATTTCTTTTACTCAGAAGTTTTATAACAGGTCTTCTCAATTCCATGTCCTTCCTTTCTTCTTCACCTTGCCAGAAAAGTAATTTGGAGGATGAATATTCCAGATATTATAAGAACATAAGCACCAAAAAGAGATTTTGGGTGAGAATAAGTGCTGACACTGAAGAATTGCTCTCCAAAAAGACTTGCTCAACTTCACCTTCCTTCATGGGAGGCCTATACATTTGACTTTGACATTCTATGTCTGCCTCTGTGCATCCTCCACAGCCTCCACATGCCACAGACCTGGAAAGCTGAGCCTTGGAGGGGTTGGAATGCTGAGTCAGCAAAATTTAAAAAAAAACAGAATTCAACCACTTTTCCAGCCCAGGGTAGAGAAATTGGCACTGCCAACTCTCAAAAGTTTTCCTGAACTTTGCAGCAATGGAAGTGGGGAAAGCATTACACAAACTCATCTTGTTTAAGCTCTGCCGCCATTCAGCAAGGAATGCAAAACCCACAAACCCACTCTGCCATGCTCCATCAAGACAGACTCCCTGAGCTCTACTCATATATCTGGTTTTACTTCAAACTGTCCTCTTGGATTGCAGGTAGAAACTTTTACTCAGACACAAAGACAATGACGGGTTTTCATTTTACCAACTAAACAAATTCTTAGCACACACAGATAGGTCTGGTAGCTTTGTTCCTTACCTTTTATTGTATGTTTGTATGTTTCCTTCTGCCAGTAAAGCATTGGAAAGAGAAGACAGTTGTAATCAGATCATTGGCTGAAGCAACTGATCAATAGCAACTGCATATGCTGCAAAGAGCTTTTAATGGCTCTTAATCTCCATTAGGCTGAGCTGGAGGAAGTTGAAGGGGAAACTGCATCACATTTCAGCCATTTATAGCAGCATCCTGGTACTTGAGCGGCTTTCAGGGAATGGGAGCATTTGTTCTGAGGTGCTCTGGGACAACCATCAATAGGATAGGAAACTATTGCATCATTATTATCCAGGAAATGCTTTGGGGACACTCCTGGGAATTGACTCCAGGGCTTATAATTTTTTAACAAGAGTCTATGTTGGGTCAACCAGCAAAGCAGGACCATGTGAAGTTCTTCAGCCACTGGTAATTAAATATGTTTTGGAATATATTTGACATGATTTATAAAATCAAAAAGGCTAATTTTAATAATGTATGCCACCATAGTGTCTTTAGGAACATCTCCTTCCAAGTAAACATTATCCATCTTCCTGAAGTATTTTAATGCAGCCACATAATGGCAAAAGGTTCAAAATATTCTTGGGTTGCTTCTGCACTAAGCAAAATTTAAAATCCACACCGAGCTTTACAGTACACCTATAAGTGGCTAGAGAAACTGCACATGTCCTACACAATGCCAGGCCTCTGGGCTGAAACAATTCTACAAGCACATCTTTTTACCCTACACATTTTGTTTTGCAAGGAGAAAAGACCAAAATTAAGAATAAAGACCTAAAATCTGTACCGACTTCTCCACAGACACTAAGTGTTACCACAGGGTTCAGCGTGAAGTCTTAATGAATCCAGCACTAAGTTTACATAGTGTTATATCTTGCTCTTGCACAGCACTGACTTTGAGAAGTATAAAGCCTTCGAAAAAGAATTGTCACCATTTGACTCAGGTTCAACAACAATGCTCTCGATCCCCTCCCCCTCCCATCCAGGTAGGGAAGGAGAGAAAGATTAAGTGACTTTGCTGGATTGATAACTAAACTACACAGCTTTAATTAAACACTAATGATACAAGAAAATATATACAATTATATACAAATGTGTTCAGGGAATGTACAAAATCCCTATTGTCTCCCCTCACCCCCAGCAATTCCCTCAGCACTCCCCTTAGCTGCAAACAGTCCTGTAAAGCTCCAGACTGATGCCGAAGAGACAGCAGAGTGATGAGGGTCAGGAGAGCTTGAGCCCAGGGGTCAATGGTGATGGATGGATGGAGTCCTCCCTGGACACCGGCCATGGACAGAAGAAAAGGGAAGAAGAAGCAGGAAGGAAGCTGTCTTCTGTGATCTCTGACCTTCCTCTGAGCTTACATAGATATATGGAATGGAATATCTCTGGCCAATTTTGCTGTCTGTCTAGCTCAGCCTCCTATAGGGGGGTCACAGATCTTCTGGTAGTGTCTGAGCCTGCAGAGTCAAGATGTGACCTTGAAGACCCAGCAGTTAGAAACACATTCCACCATTATCAGCCCAAGCTGGTACACTGCTACTAGTTAAAAGAAAGCTTACTGACGTTAAGAAAAAAATCAATAAGAGGAAAAATAGCTTCATCCTGGCTCAAACCAGGACACAAATTAAGAAACAAACTGCTTAACCTAAACAGTGTGCTGTGGGCAATAGCCCATGGGAACGATCAGCTTTTATTCCAGTTGCATTCAGCATGGTAAGTGGAGGGAGCTAGACAAGCTTGGCAGAACTGTGATTGAGATGCAAGATTAAAGAAACTCTGCTTCTCAGGCCAGAGGTCTGTGCAGCTACTGTACATACTTGGTATGTATTGAAAGATATTCAGCAAAGTCTATTTCAGTGATGATATCTAGAACTGTACTAACTGGTGTTTCTCCTTACCAACAGAACTTTTAGCAGCAAGTGGACTCTAGGAAAGTCTGTGGGTCTTTTTATGGTTGTGGGGAAGTCTAGTGTTAAACGATCTCTCTTGTGAAATGGCACCTGTGCTGCAGTTACTTTGGGTATTGCTTAAAACATGACAGTAGCTGACATCCTGGTTCTCACAGATCTGAGTTATGCTCAGAAGAGTGCAGGAAACAAAGAGGCAGCCCTGCATCAACACAACTCAACTGATATTACAGGAAGAAAAACACAACTCATTGAGTTTACCTTAACTGTCACCTAACTTCAAGAGGCCCCATCACTTCTTGGTAAATTGATTTTGCAGCTGGAAGGACGTGTCCCCTTTACAGTTCCAATCAATTCAGTGATATAATCAGGCATTTATCAACTTTGAGAGGAACATACCTGGGATTTTTAAAGAAAATGTGCTCCTTGTTTCTTTAACAGTTTGTATAAAGGTGCCTAAAACCAGAAAGGAAGGGCAGTTCTCTGCTTACTGGTAGGCACAGAGACATTAATTCAGCTTTTATTAGTATCAATTTATTAGATCATTAATATGATCTCTTGGTGAAATTTGGCAATCACATCACTTTTTTCAGAGCAGTTACACAAAGCGGTTGCTTTAAAGAAAAAGGGACTGCAGAACCATAATTCTGTAGCAACTTGAGGGAAGCCATCTTGTTCTCTTGAACTTTCTCTGGAAGGCTCCTATCAAAGCTTTAGTAAGGCTACAAAAAAGTTTTTTAGTGGAGACTGACTATAAGCCAGTTGAGAGGCATCTCCTCTAGCAAGTAGACTGGGTTTCTTTGCCTTCATCCTGCAAAATCAGAGACTAGAAACTGAGGGTGTCAGTGCTTCTAATGCTTATACTGGCAGTTTTACCAATAAGACTAAATATAGAATTTTGTTGAACTGAGCATTATTCCTGAGACTTTTGTGTTCATTTAAGCTTTTGACAATAACAGTTACAGTGATATTAAGAAATTACAGAAAAGCACCAGCCACTGGAACCAATGAGGTCATCCTATGGTGCTGTTTTGGAGTTTGCTTCGTAGCTGCCTTATGAAGTCTTCTGCCTTCCTAAAATAATAAGCAATTAGTATTCAAGAAACATACTATCTACTGGCAAATGAGAATAAAGGACAGCAGCATTCTTGAAGAATGATGATTTTTAGTGTTTTTCTATTTTGAATCTTCAAAATGACATCTGCTTTGTAAGAGACTTAGAAATCTGGAAGGAGGTTTGCAGAAGAGAATGAAATTGTATCTCTGATCTTTCTGTAGCCTACCCCCTTTCAAAATAAACACTTGTGCTTGCCTTCGTTCAAAAATCAGTACAATGCCAACTCACTTTCCAACAGTTTTATATAACACCAGGATTTGTTGAAATGTTTTCAAAAGTTTATTTCTATATTAAATATTCTATTAGGCTAATCAAAACAGTTAAGCATTTTAATAAACATGAGTGAACAAAACCACACATCTGTCAGAAAACACCAGTGATCCACAATATTATCTGCAGTTTTTCATAGCAGGAGTTGAAGCTAGCTGATAGAGTAATTCTCTAAAGATAAAACAAATTTGCCTTCTTAGATAAATTGCATATTCCCACTTGTTTGAGCTCCTCTGGTGCTTACATATAAGGGACAAAAAACACCCGCATTTCTTCCCTATCTGTCTGTGGAAGAAAGGGTTGTATTTGTTTAAATGACATCCTCTGGGGTGTATGTATAGATGAGATGACTGGGGTCTAACAGTGTAAGGATGTATTAAGTCTTGAATTTCAGCCTTCTCAGCTCAGCTTGAGCCTCTGAGGCTGAGACGTGGCTCTCCAAGCTGGGCTGCAGGGGTGTTTGGGGCTCTGGCAGAGGCTGGGACTGGGGAGATGGGCTACCTGACCACAGGTGGTGGGTGCTGGTGGGGGTCCATGTAACATCAAAATGAGGAAAGAGGTGCCTTGGATCTTATTTGAGTCCTCATGGAGTCAAAAGTCCCTAGCCTACCTCTGTGGTATCGCTCAGAGGTGATAGAGCATGGCACCACACGACAGCACAGGAGAAGCACCAGAGACTGCAATGGGGCACTTTGCTGCTCTGATCTTCTGCCCAGGGAATGTTTCAGCTCACTGGGGTCTTGGATCTGGAACACTGGAGGTGCTTCTGAGGCTCATCTGCACATTGTGCTGTAAGCCCCACTACTCTTCTATGTGGGTATTTATTGCCTGGATCACGTCATAGAATCATAGAAACACAGAATCATAGAATCACAGAATGTTTAAGGTTGGAAAGGATCTTAAAGATCATCAGATTCCAACCTCCCTGCATGGACAGGGACACCTCACACTAGACCAGGCTGCACAAAGCCTCATCCAAGCTGGCCTTGAACACCTTCAGAGTGAGGGCTTCTACAACCTCCCTAGGCAACTTATTCCAGCACCTTTCTGCCCGCATGGTGAAGAGTTTCTTCCTGATGTCTAACCTAAACCTCCTGTGGCTCTGGAATCAGGGACAAGGATAGGCAGGTCCCCTTGGCCTTGCTGGTGAAGGAGAGGGGCTCAGGAAGGAGTGAATGAATTCTGCAGTTCTGTGCATCAACAACTATTTCACAGCAGTAATTTAGTCTTTAGAACCCTGAGATCCTCTTTAAAGGTCAAGAACATCCATGAAAGGATGGGATCCATCTTTATTTTTGATAAAGGCTCACCAGCCTGGTGAAGAGACCTTTAAACTAGGAGTGATGGGGATCATGATGATGACCTCCCCCAGAAGAGGTGCATTGGGTTGGTAAGCAAAGGGAGCAGAATTATGTGGAAAAGAGAGTTTTTTAATCATCAAAACAGGGCAGAAGGGGATCACCCCAGGTGTACACATACAGATAAGGAAGTATCTACAGGACAGCAACATGGAGGAAGGTCTCATACCTTTTCTGAAATCAACATGACTGAGCACCTCTCTGAAGTTCTTGTACACTAACACATGCAGCATGGGGAGGAAGCAGGAAGAATTAGAAGTCTGTGTGTAGATGCAGAGCTATATAGGGCTATGTAGGTCTCATTGGGATCGTGGAGATGTGGTGAGACAGCTCACATGACTGAAGCAATACAGTCACTGTGTCATTGAGAAAGACATGCCAGGATGGTGAGGAGTGGAGTTACCCCATACATGAGAGAGCAGGGAGGACACATGAAACTCTGTCTTGGGATGGGCAAGGAGACAGTAGAGAATTTATGGATCTGGAGTAGTGGGCAAAACAACATGGGCCACATTCTCATAGCTGTATGCTAAAGAACCATGATCAGGAAGAAGTAGCAGACAGGAAAGAAAAGTGGAAGAAATCTCACATTTGCAGGCCCTGGTCTTCATGGGAGACTAACCAATACCTTATCTCCTAGGCAGACACAATACAGCAGGGCATAATCAATCCAGGAAGAATCCAGGGTGTGTTGACACTGGTGATCAAGAAGCCAATGGTGGCATGTGCTTCTGCTCAACCTCATAGCTGCAAGCAGGGAAGAAATGGTGAAGGTCAGAGATAGCCCTGGTTGCAGTGACTATGGGATGCTGGAGTTCAGGTTACTGTAAGAATAACTCCAGGTACCAGAACATTTTTGGGGCCAACTGTCTGGAAAGTAGGTCCCCAAAGAAAGACTTTGGGTCCTGGCAGACAGCTAGCTGAACACGAGCCAGGAAGGCACCCACCAGCAAAGGCCATCAACAGCATCCTAGGCTGCAATAGGCATAGTGTTGCCAGCAGGCCTCCCTTGGGAAGCAATCCTTCCTTTCTGCTCAACACTGGTGAGACACAGCTGGTGAGCTGGGCCCCGTTCTGCACTCCCCAGTATAAAAGACATTAAAGTACTGAAGAGACTCCAGACAAGTGTCAGAAAAATGAGTAAGAGATGGCAGCATCTTACATACAAGGAGAAGCTGAGAGAGTTGGGGCTTCTCAGCTTGAAGAAGGAAAGGCTCAGGCAGAGATTCCAGCAATGTGTAAATGTCTGGTAGGATCAATAAAGAGGAAGCCACACTCTTCTTAGTGTTATCCAGTGAAAAGAGGCACTGAATAGAGGCAGTGAAAAGGCAAAAAATTTAAAAATAAAACAACATTTTTTATCACAAGAATGGTCAAGCAGTGGCACACATTGCCCAGACAGGTTGTGGAGTCTCCATCCTTGAAAATATCCAAAACCTAACTGGACAATGTCCTAAGTAACCCAATCTAGCTAGTCTAGTCACACCTAAACTGACAGACACAGGAGCTCTTCCAGGATCTGGATGCAAACCCTTTCAATAGCTTGGGTCAGGGAATGCTCTCACATGCTTTGCCTTGATTTCTGCTGGAAAGGAACTGGACTGCAGCACAGCCAGAGCTCTGTGAAGAAAATTGTCCCTTTTGCATTAATGATCTCATTCTCCTTCTAAATCAAGAAGTTTTTTAGGGGATCTTGGTTTTCTTCCACTGTACAGTATAATTTCCTCAGAATTCCCAGCTGGAGGAGCAGAGAGAGACAACCCCATGCAGCTCTGTATCATCTTGCAAAGGAATTGACAAGGCTGAGACTGAAAGATGAATCCAACAAAGACAGAGGAGCGCCAGACTGAAGTACATACAGCAACCAGAAAGCTGACAAGCTGTTGCATTTTGTAGCAGATGCAGCTCTAACAGGGTGTGTAGCTTCATTCCTAGATATAATGAGTTGCAAACACACACTGGGAATGCTGGTTTTGTTCAAAAAGCAGCTCCTCAGTTAATATACAATATGTGCACTGGGTGAATGTGTCCTTCTATTCCCATAATGCAGCGAGAGATCACAGGGAGGATCTGTCACACATTGCTGGACTGATACTGATTATTTTGGCTGTTCATATCCTTGCTGTCTCTTCCTTTTCTAAACAATACAGTTAAAAAACTAATGCTCAGAGATCAAATTAAAGGATGGCTTTTCTAACTCAAAAAGTACATTTTCAGGCTCTGTTTAAAGGGATGGATATGTTCTGTCTCAGGTTCAAGGTAGTGAGATGTACTCACTGTGCAAAAGTCTGGAGATGAAGTCACATATGCACCAAAACACAGAAAAGCTGTTGAATAGATCAGATACATCTCTTGTGAGTAGTGAAGCAAGGAAGCAGAAAGGAGAGGGGCCAGAAATCTGCATTATGACCTGCAGAATGGTTACTATGTCATCAAGAGGGTGTATAGGCAGAAAGATTCTTCCTTCAAGACAACTCAAAGGCAAGAATTGAAGAACAGGTACCAGACAGCTAACTGGGTAAGGCAAATCCACTAACTAAGCAAGAACATACTATCAGGGCAAATAAACAGCACACTCAGGCAGATTTCCAACACATACGTAATTCTTATCAGCTTCATCTCACAGCATTAATATGTGAATGATAATTCTCACAAGCATCAAAGATGGCATGCTCAAAGTAAAGAGTTTTTAATGTAGAATACAATGAAACATGAAGGAAGAATTGCTATCAAAACAACATTGTGAGAACAGTGTCTCAGATATTATGTATACACTGAAAAAATTATCAAAGAGGTACAAAAATATCATGTTAGCAAATTAATGAAAGTTTCTTCTTTTTTTCCTTCTGTTTGGGGGTCCAAAAAGCTCACATGCTGAGTGGCAATTTCCACTGCACTGCAAGCAGGTCCTCACTTGCAGCCTGCGTCTTAATGAATAAGAAAACTATTTGAGGCATTGGCAGTAAAGGGAGAGAAAAGTGTGATCCTAAACTTGTTTCCAGTGTTGCCATTAGTGTTCAGATATTGAATTTTTTATTATCTTTTGTAAGCTAATAATGATAGAATTAGTTTTGCAGTCTTTGACATAAGCTGCCATACTTCTGCTGCCACAACAAATTGCAGAATCATCTGCCTGTTCAAGGTGCTGAAAGCATCAAAGTGGGTGCAACTTGCTTGTCAGAAACAACTTTTTAAATCAGCTCCTTAAGGATATTCCTCCTCCTGTGTCCTTTTTTTCAACTGTATTTCACATATAATTCTGCCAGCTGCCACATTTTGGAGCTCACTACTGGACTCCTAATCAAATTAAGAGGTCTACCTGGTACAGATGAGGATGGGAGAAGAGGAAGAAGCAAGGTCTACTTTTAAATACATTACCTAGGGCTACTAAATGACACTGATAGTTCAGTACATGAACACAATTGTGTTATGTTATCTAAAGCTCCTTTTGATTCTGAGAGAAGGAAAGGAATAATGGGCTGGAAATGACTGCAGAAGAGGACATATGATTTTAGTCTCTTGGAAAAGTGCTGTGTATAAAACAAAGCAAAACAAAACAACAACAAAAAAACCAAAAACAAAACCAAAACAAACAAGCAAACAACAAACAAGTTGGATATTAAGCTTATAAGATTAAGAACTCAATTATGAAATGCTTTAAACCATGTCTATATAAAACCTACAACCAGCACAGACACATATACATTCATTATCAGAGTGTATATAGTTGTACAACTTTATATGATAAACAAGGCACTTCATGTTCATCTGCAGCACTCCTTCCTCATGCAGTTTACTGGACAGATCATGTCCTAAGGATGAATCAAAGCGAAGTGGACAGATATGTGAAAGACTCCTATTTCTGACTGCTTGCTGAGAAAGGGACACAGGGTGAAACAGGATGAAAATTTCCTGACTAGAGGCTATCTTCCTGATTAAGTCTTTTGACTATGGTCTTGAGCTCTGAGTTTTTTCTCTGTCTAGATCATACAGTTTCTGTGTGATACTGATCACAGCATTTGTGCAAACTCTTTCTTTGTGATTACTGTTGTCTCATTTTCTGAGTGCCCAGTCTGAAACAGCTGGAGTATTGAACTCTCAGAATTGGAAAAGGTTGATATGAACATGTGCTCTGAACACATAAAAGGCAGCAGAATGGCAAGAAAAGCTAGGTGCTAGTCTTGCAAATTAGCCTCCAAAAATGAGTTGATATAGGGCAATTTTGTCTTTAGTCTCAGTGCCTTTGTTCCAAATTTGTAAAAATGAGATGCCAACCTGTTACCTTGCCAGTGTGCTATATAAGTAAACTCATTAATATCTACAAAGAGAAGACAGAGATCAGAATCAGAGAAAATACCATGAGAAATTAATAAATTTGTGGTCAGCGAAGCCTTTGCGTGTTAAGCACTAAATGACATATTGGACCATTCATCAGAAGAGGATGAAGAAAAACTCTTGTGGATCAAAGACTTTTTCATGTATACAGTTTGCAGGTAGGAGACTGTAAGGTATTCTAACTCTAATGTTGAGCTTCACCAGTCTTTTCAGGTGAGATTTTTTGTTTTGTTTAGAAATACATATATGCCTGAAAATTTCTGAAGTTTCTACATGGACAGTTAGAAGTCAGCTGTATCAGTCTCCATTATATGGATAAGGAACTGAATCTAAGCCTTATGAGTTTGGATAGAGAAAAAATTATCTAGAATTCATAAGATTCTAAAATTCTTCTGCAGTAAATCTAATTCCCAGATTACCCAGGTTAAGGGAACCTTATTCAGAAGATAAATTCTTGTAAATTCTCAAATGTCATCTACAGAAAACATGGCTCAGGTACCTACAGTTTTCAAAGAGATTATGATCTTCTTTCTTCATAGTACTCTTATTTGGTCTTCTGTATCCTGTAGGCTGAATAAATACTAGTCATAATACAAGGGCCTGAAGGTCAAGTCTCAGTGTTTATTTTCAAAGCCTTCTATAGACCAGTGTACCCAAATTTATTCTTTTAAAAAAGTCATTGTTTTTGGAAGCACTTCTGAATTTTCTTGCAGGGATGACATGCTCACATACATATAGGAACAGAAACTCAGCAGATGGCTTAGCAGACACAGGTCTAAAGTGCTTGCCCAGAGAAGGCACGCAAACTTCTCTTTTCTTATAAAACCACCTGCACTTTGTGTGTATGTAATATTGCTGCATCTTTACCATTTCTGTTAAAAGCAAGGTGTTTGAAAGTATGAAGCTAAACTGCACCATGAGGACTTTGGAAATGGCACGATAATTACACAGCAACAAGCAAAATACCAGAGTGATGGGAACTGTCTCCATACACCAGGATTTAAAAGATCAGACAAGAATGAGAGAGGCTACCACACTCCATCTGAGACCACTGAGAACACATTTCCTTGTGTTTGGTCCTCACACAGCATCAGTGTAGTTAGGGTAAAGTTTCAGAGTGGTGATATAAGTAAATAAATGATGAACAATTTTTCTCCAGCTTAGGTGTAACTCATCTGAAAAGGGTGATAAAACTTTATTTCAAAACTTCTTATGGTGTTTGGTATTCAACCAAAACACTTATTTGATCAATAGAAAAATTTAAAAACCCTACATAGTTTGGGGGGTTATTATTTTTCTTTTTGTGTACTCAGATGTATTTACACCTGACTGTTCTCTTTTCAGAGGTTTTACTTGATGTTCTGTTTCTTATTCTGAAATTGAAACATATACAGTACCTGTTTCATTAGTGTCACTTGGCTTTTCATTAGACAAGGAAAATGAGCCACTACAGCATTCAAGGAACAGACCAATAAAGATATATTACTGTCACTTTACTCAATAAGAGCACATGGGTCATAATAGTATGGCTGATACCAGTACGTTTGTAGAGTCATTTTTTCTTATCAGGCAGTTAATGAAATGAATTTCTATCCCAGCATCTTTAAAATGTAATACTCTCACAACTGTCTTTAAAGACCTATTTTGAACCAAATACATTATCTATCAAAATATTCATTAAAGTTAGGTGCAGGCCTACAGGAAGAGACAGATTAAATCATTGAGGCATCTGGGCCTCTTACTCCTCTAATGTGACCTCATTATATTGTAATTTGTTATTGCAGAAATTTAATTTTCTGATGCCATGGAATTATTGAGGGTCCTCCCATTTCCAGCATTTTCACTCTACTTAATTGTAAACTTCAAGATCATTTGGTATTTGATACTAGCTGTCTCCAAGATTGGATAGGAAACCAATGCACTGTAAATGAGCTATCACTTAATGAGGAAAACATGATTGTATCGTATTGCCTACATTCTGAGATAAGAGATAATAAATAACTGTTTCACTTGACGTGTGCTCAACTTCTCACTGACACATTCATAAACTTTATTCAGAGCAAGATGCTTCAATGCCTCAGTATCAAATAAAGAGGGAAATTCAAGAGACTAACCTTGGTCACAAGCCTACTGGCACCAACACCGAGCAGTCATTGAGCCCAAGATTATGGAGAAGAAACTACCTTACCTGTAAGCGTGATAGCTGGACTTTAAAAGCTACAGGTCCAACATAAGAGAGTGACAAGCAATACTATTAAGACAAACTCACATAAGATTTCCTCATGCACTTCCATTTTTCTTCACTGGGACACTTCCTTTCCATTGAAATATACTGGAAAAATAGATTACTTTCATGGCACTTTAGTAATCCTCTCCAGCTGAGGCATGCCATTGTAAGACTCTAAATTTTCCACGAACACATGACCAAAATTTTACCATCTGCCAGATTTTTCTGGCAGAAAATCTCAACTAAACAATGTGATTACATTGCTGTTATATGTGGGACACAAAACTAAAACACCCCATAAGGCACACAGCTCTGAACAAAAGGCTATCACAAAATGTGGTAGAATAATAAGGTACACACACCCTACATTAATAGCATTCCTGTGTTCCTATTGTTTTCCACACCAATCACAAAATACACTTCAAGGGCTTAATGGTAAAAATCTGTGCTTGATCACTCAGGGACAGCTTCTCCTGTGGCTGTGAAGTTTTAAAAAATCTTGTGCAAGATAGAATCTTAAAGGAGAATTTTGCCTTCAGATTTAGGACCAACATACTGTAATTAAGCCATTTAAAAAACAACAACAACAACAACAAAAAACCAACAACAAACCCAAAACAAAACACAAAAAATCAGGTATGAGCAGCTGAATTGAGTTCTCTACAAATACAGAAATATGAAGAATGCATCTAAATTGCATGAAGTTTTGTTGTGCACCAATTTACATATACATTTGTGAAGGCTCAAATGAAAAATTTAAAGACAGTTCTAAATCAACACAGAGTGGGTTAGCATCAATATTCATATACAAAATTTGGCCAAGATATTTAGCTGCATTTTCTATGGATACATCAACTTTCAATTCTTCAGTGATGGAATGAAAATACTTTTGCAGTGATATTCCAGATTACAAGATAATTTACAATGCAGAGGTATCCACTTCATGACCTGAAAGCAACGAATAATCATCTGAAATGTTAAAATTCCTCTAATTGAAACAAAAAAAAACATCTTTCTTTCTCCAGTCTGAGAGTGTATACAAGATTTCTAGGAGATATTAAAAAATCAAAAGACATTGCCTGCATATAAACTCCCTGATATAGCTTCTGACATGTGTGTTTAAGTAAAAACATTTTTCTTAATTATCCTCTAGCTCCATAATCTAATAATTATTCATTTCAGCAAACCCGTAAATAACACTTAAAACACAAACTCCATTTTTAATCAGTGAAAACTGCCATTTGTTGAAAAGATTTTTTGAGTAATTACTTTACATTCTCATTACTAATTTGGATTTATAGGAAAATCAAAACTATATTAATTATACCATATCCTCATTTTATATTAATAGACTCAGAAACCAAATATTTTGGACCTTGCAGAGTGAGGTGTAAAATTTATGAGGCTTTGCAGCAGCAGCCAACATGGCACTTAGCTCTAATGCACCTACTTTAGAGTATTGACTTAGTCCTCCTGGGACTTGTGAGCTCAAATCCCAGCTGAGAATGCAGATACATTGCACTGAATCTCCTGAACAGTGTCTTGGGGTATTTCTCTTCTTATAAGGTGCCAGTTTTTGCCAGTTGGTGGAGTTTGTGTTTTAAGACATCAGTTCCCAGATGCAACAGTTTTGTCTCACACTTATTGGAGGCAAGGATGTAGAATTCTCTTGCTTCCATAAGAGGAAGACCTGAGAAGATGCAGCATTTCAAGGTCAGCCATATGCAGCTCTATAAACACAGGTGTGCCCAACACTCTTACACAGCTAGGAGGTGGAGTAATACCTCTTCCTCAGAGGCACAGTAACGGCAGTGATGTTTCTTGCTCTGCACACAATGTATTGGCTTGGCTGGAAAGCCTGGCTGCCGTGGCAGCTGGTGGGATCCAGAGCCTGTGTTATTGTTTCTGGATTTAAGTTGAGACCAGAACTACTGATTGGTTGCAGCTTGATGACAAAAGCTCTTGTAGACCATGCACTTAAGTCAAACATCAGCCTTGTGATATTACTTGACCATTGATGGTGTCTGTAACATAACTGAGTTTGCCGCTTTCTGATCTAGCTGTTGTGTGGTTTAAATTATTTATTTTGAAGACTGCTAAAGATGACTGAAGCTGCCAGCCAGATATTGAAGTCCACTAATGTCAATATGAATCTTACGTATGCTTAAGTATGCCCTGCCAAGGATTCCTGTACTCACCCAGCCCCAAGATGTTCCTTTGAAAGAAACATTCCTCAAAAGGACCTTTCAGGGAAGACACTTTCCTTTGAGCACTCATCTGCTGATTGTAATGGAGGAACTTAGAGAGCCCACAACAGCACCACTCATGTGGTTTGGCACATTACTACCCTGTCATACAAGGGGATGGACACACATCAAGTTGCTGGTTCTCCCTGTCATACACTTTCACAGAATCACAGAATCACACAGAATTACCAAGGCTGGAAAAGACTTTTAAGATCATCAAGTCCAGCCTATGACCTAACACCACCACATCAGCTAGACCATGGCACTAAGTGCTACATCCAGCCTTTCCTTGAACACATCCAGGGACAGTGCCTTCACCACTTCCCTGGGAAGTCCATTCCAATGTCTAATCATCCCCTCCATGAGGAAGTACTTCCTAATATCCGACCTAAATCTACCCTGGTGCCGCTTCAGGCCCTGCCCTCTTGTCTTGATGCTAGTTGCTTGAAAAAAAAGCCCAGCCCCCACCTGACTACAACCTCCCTTCACCTAGTTGAAGAGAGTGAGAAGGTCCTCCCTGAGACTCCTCTTTTCCAGGCTAAACAACCCCAGCTCCCTCAGCCTATCCCTATAAGGCTTTCCCTCTAGTCCCTTCACCAGTCTTGTTGCTCTCCTCTGGACCTGCTCCAGCACCTCAATATCCTTCTTGAATTGAGGGGCCCAGAACTGAACACAGTACTCGAGATGAGGCCTCACCAGTGCTGTGTACATAGGGAGAATTATATCCCACATCTGCAGGAGCCTTGGCCAGTGTGCCTTTGTGAGATCCCAAAGGAAAGAGAAGGCAGGGGTAAGAAGTACCAAAAAGATGGAGCCGGTCCCTCTCCTGAGCCCAGAAGCTATAAGGAAAGGCAGTGACAATGCTGGAGTGGCTGTGAATTGCTCTGATGGGCATGAGAACATTGGAAACTTCCTCCCACAGTGACCTTGGGTGGCCCAGCAGCCTCATTTACAAGTCATGCCTAACAATCCATATACAGGTGGACATTTCAGCCTTCTCTCTTACCAAGTCCCAACCCAACAGTGCAGCAGGGAGTGACGCTCTTGTAAAGAGTTAATTCCTCCCTCCCAAAAAGGAAATGTCACATCCTGATGACTGGTGATGGCTCTTGGTCTGTTTTTAGCTTTTCTAAGTTCCTTTTCTTGGCTTCACCATCCTCATAAGTGTTTGCAGCTCAAGCTGTGTCATCTGAATATGTCATTAGTCACTGAATAGCCAAGAGAGGATCAGTCAGCTGGGGAGGATTCAGGACTATATAATACTGATCTCTGCCCTCTGTGGATTATAAGCATTTATCTGAGTGCCTCTAATTTTAATCTCCCAAGCTGTGGCTTGTACAAAAATACATTCAATGGCCTCGTCTCTAGTGTAATATCTTTATATTAAAGATTTTTCTCTTTCACCTCAGGAAGTCAGCTTTGTGGCAGACCATCTCATTTAAAATCTAGTATAACAGCAGTGGCATTTTTCTGTGGAAAATTGGAAGTACCACAGGTGATAGATTCAGCTTTTGCCTCTGTCTGGTTACAAGTGTTGGAGATGGAAAAAACCTTTTTGAAACGCATTGCTGAAAGTTCAGATCTTTTCATTTAGTGAAAGTAAGTAATTTACTTCTGCCTGTAAGTAATAATTATTTGTATAGAAACCATAGTGATGGAGAAAGACAGCCCAGCAGGGTAAAAGGAGAATGAGAAATCCTGGGATTTTCTGAAAGCATTCAAAAGCATCAATGAGAAATCTGTCTCTATCTCTTTCCTGCCACTGTGCATGTGGGATGGGAACACAATAGCGGGGGGGTGGGGGGTGGGGGGAAAGCAACTTAATGAAACAGGCGTCTAAGAAGCACTGCACAGGTGACTCTCTTACTATCCAGGTAAGGCTGGTGGTTAGAGACAGGATATGGCTGCAAGGAATGGGAGATGGGTAAGGAGACAGCCAATGTGGGCTTAATCCTGATCTTGGAACAGCCAGACGATGTCAGGGCTTCTCTGGGCTTATGCAGGGATCAGACATAGTGTGCATGTGAAAACATAGGTGGATAGGAAGGTGTCAGACAAAAGCTTCAGAGATGTGGATCAGGTGCTTCTTCCTGGATCCTGACTTAACTTCTGTCTTTATTTGTTCATTTAGGTACTTCCCACCCAACACACCACAAAGTGACAAAGCTTCTTCATCAGCTTCCCCTGTGGTTGCTGACCTACAGCTCTAGGATGAGGCAGCTCAGTGACTCCTGTTGACCTTGGGGGCTATTTTCTATTCCCTATTTTGTTGTATGCTAGGACAGATCAGCACTGTGTAATTTCAACCAGATCCATAGCTGCTTTTCAAGGAGCTTATTTTTAGTATATGACCTTTACACTTTCCCCCCACCCTCCCTTTCTTCTCCTTCTGCACTAGTCTGGTTATGCAGCAACATGCCCCTCTCAGATCAGGCAGGGACTTAGTTTCAGGAGGCTGGGAAGCTGATAGAGAGAGCAGCCATTAGCAGATGCTTATGGGAAGACCCTTAGAAACAGAGCAAGTGTTACAGTGCGTCTCAATTATATACTGACTATGATACTTCTCCCAGTGCATCCTCCCAAGTGTAATATTTTGTTCTTATTGTGCTGTGCACAATTTTTCTTCAGTAGACGCTCCTATTTTTTGATGAATCATTAAATTCATCTGCATTTACCCATCCTTAGATTTTGCACTTTCTATTCAGTGCCTTGACCACAACATCTTTTGCACAGCCAGGGCTTCATCCCCAAATTTTTTCTGATAAGCAGTACAGCTTCAGCTGCAGTCAGTGCTCTGAGCACAGCACCTCCCCTATCAGTTGTTTCAGTCAGGAGTGAAAACACACACTATCTGCCTATGATATCCTCTTTATTTCCTTGTTGCAGCCCTTTTCATTTCTCCCTGGCTGTTCTCTGACAGCTGCAGCCCAGGCTCCAATCTGCTGCAGGTGGCTCTTTTTGCCCTTCAGGCTTTCTTCACCATTGTGATGCATTAATGAAGTAGAGCTCCCTGTCAGACTTCATCAGCAGTCTTGTGAAGGCAGAATGAAATCACTTCTATTGACCCACTGGCATATTTATAGGCTCCTTCTTTTTTGCTGAGTACAGCAGTTATCACCTTTCCATCCCCATGCTGTGTTTATTCAGCAGAAAACTAAATCACATCTGTGCACAAGTGCAACATTAATCAGTAAACGTAAGCCACTCATAAAGACTGACAAACTTATCTAATTGCCAGAGCTGGGATAGTACACAGCATCTACCCCTCAGAGGGGTTCACAGCCAAATCAATCCCTCTAAACAATGCCCACCGAGCTCAGAGACTTTTTCAGCTCTCCTCTTGTTAGGTTGTCCCTAGGAAGCAGCATTTTGTATTTTTCCTGAATTTCTTCCTCTTGCCTCTTTTCTTCTACGTCAACAACAAGAAACCCTCTTAAAAGCAGGGTTGTTTTTTGTTTGTTTGTTTTTTTGTCATTTTGGAGTTTGTTTCTTTGTTTTTTAATTATATCTTTGTTTTGCCTTTTCTTATTCTATTTATCAGACAGAATTACTTCCACTATAATGTTTCCATACATATCTGTGTCTGCCTGCTCTCCTTTACAATTTCCCCCCCTATTTTCCACTAATTATTAAAATCAATCACCCTTCATGGCTTTGGGATTGGAGTCTATCACACTTGAAATTGTATAAATTTGTATTATAATACTAGATAGAGCATAATACCATGTCAATATGGTAATATTTTCAGTAATGATGCATAAACAGCAAAAAGCATTTGATAAACTTTGTGTGAAAAGTAGTTAGTTGATGTATGCATATCTATGATGGCAAAAAGATGCTGTCAGATGATATTTATATCATTTCTTGATGAGATTACAGATTTGACTGCTAAAGATAGCACTATGGATAAATATGCTTTAGCTTCAAGAAAGCCCCTGACTTAGTCTTGCTTCATTCTGATGGAATTATTAGTTCTCCTGAGTTTCAGAAAATACTTTATTTTCTGAAATTCTGATAAACTCCATCTAGAACACTTTAAATGGATTAAAAAGTGGTAGATCTATACATCTTAAAATAGGGAAGCATCATCTTCTGGGTATATTTCCAGACAGTATTATTTTCTTAGTCTAATGCTATTTTCAACAGTAAAGAGGAAAATCTAGCAGGTAGATTTTGCCAATGACATAAAAATGTACAGATATTTAAAAAGGCAGTTCAGTTACAAAGAAAAAAAAAACTGGTTTATTTTAGCAGTATGCATTTTAATGAAACTGAATCTAAGTATCAGAATTATATGTGGTATTTATGAAGGAGAAAAGCAGCTAAGAAGAGAACTTTGGGGTCAGGACAATCAACACACTGCCTTGTGGCAGTGAAAGAAGTAAATATGGCCCTTAACTGAGTGATTAAGGGAATACCAGATAGAAAGTGAGAGCTGTTTACAACACAGCGAGATAATTAGCAAAACCCTCTAACTGGTAATGGCCTCTAAGTTTATCATATGTGAGAAAATCAAGTCAGCAACTATAAACTGATTACTGTGAGAAGGTAAAGACATTCAGTTTCTTGTATACTATTCAGAAGGAAATATGATCAAGTAATTACTCAGAGGGGATGTAAATTTCGATGTTTTTAAGCTTATTTAGCTAAGAAGATGAAAACATAACAAGAGTCTGAGCTTGGTCGCTTATAGTGAATTAGTGCTTTAAAAGTAAAGGAGAACAACCAATGAGACAAGTTACCTAGGTTTGTATTGGTTTCTCTGTAATTTATTTAAACCAAGATAGCGAATCCTGCAAAAATAGGTGCCATATTCCAGCCAAAATTTATAGTATTTGATAGAGAAATCTTTTGGTAAAATGTTGGATTAGATGTTTTTATATCCAAGTAGGTAATAACTCAGGTCCTTTAGGGGTAGCATTTTTGTGCTGAACAGTGATCTATCTTCATGTCCACTAATGGGCCTCACTTGAACTGTGAAAATTTTACTGATGGCAAAGTGGATAATTAAAATTTTAGGGGCTCAACTAATCTATTAAAAGAAATTATTAAGCACAGGAGGAAATGACTTAGAAATTCATATTCACATCACTGGAATACAGGTCAATACGTATCAGTTGCAAGGATCACGTAAACTGTACACAGCCAGGAATTCAAGAAACTTAAATGTAGATTATTGAAATAATTGCTCATAGCGTATGCAGCCTCCTTTACTTTACCTGATAGCAGTTTTAAGGAACCCCATGGTTCTAATTACAGAGCCATAAATACAGAGAAATTCTGTTTACTTCCTTTATAATCTATGTATTGAGTTAAATTTTTTGCTCTCTTCATCTGAAGGAATGCCTGATCTCTAGTCCTCATGAACACTTTCTGATTAATATGTTAATTTAGTTGTATAGTCATGGTGTGTTGCCTTCTCTAGAAGATACTATGAACTATAGCCAGAAAATAGCAGATAACCATCTAAACCTCTGTCCCAAATAACCATGGATGTTATTCTAACGCTGATAGATTATAAGGCTTTCTCACCATTAATCATTATTTAACAGGTCTTATTTTGTTTATCTGTGGGACAAAAGAGTGGGTTTGCCCTTGACTGACACAATTTCAAGTGAATTTCAAGCTTCAGCTCTGTTTGTAAAAAGCTTAGATATTTCCTCATAAAGGTAAGCTAGAAATCCAAGATAAGCCTTTTATTTATGACGTCTGAAATCTTTCAAATAGAATGGCGCAGTAAGTACAAATTAACAAGACTTTATTATCTTATTGTGAGGACTAAGATTATTCCAAGAAAAGCCAAATGAAACTAGAGAATCTTCCTCTGGGATCTGAGTATTTAAAAGAAGCTCATCATGTGTGTGGAATTGATTAGACTTTGTTAGAACGAAATGAAAGAATCAAACAATGCATATTTTTTCTGTTGGGAAAAAGAGCAGCAGTTTGTAAGTCATCTGTGATCTCAGCATCCATGTCCTCCATATATAAGATACTTTGACTGCCTGCTCCCACTGGAGAGCTTCTATTGAGCAGTGGAACAGATACAACCTAAGATTATTTATGTTCCCTCTCCTACCAGATAACAGAAGAGAGACTGTGTCTACATGAATGTGTATAAATACAACTATATAATCAGAATCATGGCCATCTGTTTGCCATCATGTTTTTACACAACACAGTTACCACAAAGCCACCAAAGACCTCCGTTTCATGGTAACCTTTCCCAAAGGCAATGCCAATTAATTCAGCCTTCAAATGGCAAGGACATCAGGAAGGCAGAGAAGGCTCCAAGTGAACACTACTTTTGCTAGGATTCCTCACTTTTGATATTTTAAGTAATATTTCCACTGAATGTTTCAGAAGAAAACTACTGAAGAGTTGCTGAGACCAGACACAGTTTCCCAGTATCTCAATTCCTAGCTTCCAAAATAAGGAAGAGTGTACAGATGCACATGCACATGTGAGCTCAAGTACCTTTTTGCCCTGTGACTCTCCTGTATGCACTGAGAACAGTTAATTCAGCAGTTGCCCTCTACCCTATATGATTCAAGAGAGCTGGAGACTTGGAGGGTTTTTTGTTTGTCCTCATGTAATTGTTTTGTCTCTACATTCCCTCTTTTAAAGAAATGCTAGAAAAATCACCCTTAGTCAGGGCTCATACTGCTCAAGATTAGATGACCAGTTTTTATCTTGTCAGTACTAATTTTACCTTCAGGAAGACAAACACACCTTTAGTAGTACCCTACAGATTATTTTCCTGTGAGCAGGTGAGATAGTTTCTTGTGGACCAAATATTGGCTGTTATTTAACTTGAAAGCAATGTCAAGTTTGTAATAGTCTGGCCAAACATATTTATATTTGGCTGCACATGCTCAGTCAGGATTCCTTGCATCATCATGTCTACTGCCAGTGTTCTCCTAAGGAGTTATTTCTGCCACGTGGAGTAGTTCCCACCATGTGCAGACAGCACTGAGTAGTCTTTACAGACTGCATGAATAGCAACTGTTATTGTGAGTTTCATCAGAGCAGGAACTGAGGAATTTCACCTAAGAAAGCAAATTAAAAGTGTTAACTTGAATGCTTTGATACTTAAAAAATACTCTAGAAGTAGTTTGGGGAGCAGATGAAATAGGTTCATGCCCTGAATACCATTTCCAAACTCCGGCAGAACATGGGAGATTGTTACAGTGAATGAGAGGTGGACTCGCGCAAACTGCATGAAGTTCAACAAAGCTAAATGCCAGGTTCTGCACCTGGGTTTGAGAAATCCCATGCACAAATACTGGTGAGTGGAGAATGGATCAATAATAGCCCTGATGAAGACTTGGGGGTGATGGTGGATAAGAAAGTTAAAATGGGCTGGCAATGTGCACTCACAACCCAGAAAGCCAAATGTGTCCTGCGCTGCATCAGAAGAAGTGTGGCTAGCAGGTCTAGGGAGGGGATTCTCCTCCTTTACTGTGATGAGACCCCACCTGATGTCCTGTGTCCAGTTCTGGGGCTCCCAACATAAGAAGGACGTGGAGCAGTTGAAGTGAGTCCAGGGGAGGGCCACAAAGATAGTCAGAGGTCTGGAGCACCTCTCCTATGAAGACAGGCTAAGAAAGTTGGTGTTGTTCAACCTGGAGAAGAGAAGCCTCTGGGGAGACTTCATAGTGGCCTTCCAGTCAGTACCTGAAGGAGCCTAAAGGAAATCTGGGGTGGGACTTTTTACAAGAGCTTGTAGTGATAGGACAAAGGGTAATGGACTAAAACTGGAAGAAGGGAGACTTAGGTGAGACATTAGGAGGAGATTCTTCACTATAAGGGTGGTGAGACACAGGAACAGGTTGCCCAGAGAAGTTTGGGATGTCCCATTCCTGGAAGTGTTCAAGGCCAGGTTGGATGGGGCTTTGAGCATCTTGGTCTAGTGAGAGGTGTCCCTGCCCATGCAGGGACGTGATGATGTCTTTGAGATGAGCTTTTAGGTCCCTTCCAACCCTACCCATTCTATGATTCTATGATTCCCATCTATGTCTCAGCTGAAGATAGCAAAGACATGTACCTATCCTATGAAAGGACCCAGGGTAAAATAAATAAGAATGCTTTTCAAAAAGAGATTCTTGAAGGCTATTTACAGAGCACCTCTCTATGAGGTGCTGGTGTAAGAAGCACCTTGTTCACACAGAAAAGTTTTTCTTATTACATGCTAATTTTGAATTACCTAGACATTCAGATCTTGCTGAACATTGAAAATGACATATGGTCAAGATGGGAAGATAAGGAAAGAACATAAAAGGAGACACAATGGCACAACTGCCTGAATGAAACATTTCTAAAAGAAAGTTAGTAATTGGATCAAGGAACAGTCATACATCCGAAGATGCTCCTTCCATTACAATGTGTTATCATCCTTTACTACTGCTGACTTCAGTGGAACCTGATAAAACAGAAACAAAGAGTTTTCATTTGCATGATCTCCCTCACCCTGGTAGGTTATACTCATCATGAACTCAGCTCAGAAGAATCAGTACTCCTGTTGCAACAATGACTTCCCTGCCCAACACATCCTGGTTCCTGTGATAAGATGCACCACCTTATTCTTCCTCAGAATCTTTCATAGATTCTTCAAGTCCACAAACCTTAACATTTCTATTATCGACATACTTACTTCTCAAAACATAGGGTCTTCCAGGGGCAGTTTCTCCTTGATGTCCATTATACATCTGTCACACAGCTGCTGAGGCAAGGAGGGTTAATACCATAGCGTGTATTTTGACTAAACAGTAGAAACAGCGAGGGCAGAAGAGATGGAATAAGTAATAAGAAAAGCAGAGAACAGTAAAATTTGACAACCGCTTTTCTCAGCGTTATGTCAAACATGTTTACAGAACTGCACTATTAATAAAAAAAAAACCCTGCACTGGAGTCCCTAATTACTATTCTACACAGGGTGGAACACTTCTTCATTATCCCTTTTTGAATTGATTGTGTACATCAAACAGTCAAGATATAAATAAAATATGCCTGCATGCATAATACCCCCACATTAAAGCAGAAGGCAATTAACCTATGATTTTTCATTAATTAAATTAAAATAGTCCTCTGAAAATGTCTCAAATCAAAACAAGTTCCTTACAGAGTATTTTTTTCTTGCCGTGATGCAAAGAGTCTGCTTGTAAAATAATCGGTCTGATGAAATTACAATAACCTCCCCAGTTTTATCACAAGCTACCAATTTTCTTCTGTGCCTCCATTGTTCAAAGTCCTAATCCCAATTACAATATTTGTTTATTTTTCCATCTTGAATATTATATTTCCAGATGCTTGTCCACTATTTAGCACATTGTTTACTTTTTATTTTTACTAATTATAGTGATGTGCTTTGGAAAATTAAAGTATTGATTTGATTAGAAATCTGGCAAATAAGAGCTGACTAAGAGGTCTTTTCTCATCTTAAATTTATGTATAACATAACATACTCAGCCAGCATAATTGTTTATCAGTGTTTTCTGACTATCTCCCTTTAACTGAATTTAGATTCCGCTGCCAAAGAGAGGTAAGAGTAAGCCTGCTTGCTGTCCCCCACACAAACATATTTCTTGTTGATTGTTCTATTCAAATAAATAGGGTTGTTCTAATGACACCTTCAGATGTTTATTTTCTTTGTGGATTTTGAGGATACACGATCATAAAACAGAGGGAAAACATAATAGAGACAAGAATACTCACCAAATGGTAACAAAATGTCTAATGTAAAATTGTTTTTATAAGATATGCCCATTTCCATTCTTCAAATTTAAGGGAGAGCTACCCATACAGGCCATTGAGGTCACAGACGTGGATGGAATATTTTAGATAGAGTTTAGTTTTGTTGGAGGTTTTTGCTGTTTGTTTTTTTTCTAGAACCTAAGGTTACAGAATTACAGATAGTTCCAGTTATTTATAAATCTTTGATAATATGAAGTCACAAAATAAAGGACCTGCTTGTTGCCTCCTAAAATTAAATCTTCATGCTGTAGAAGTGTTGAATTAAGTGTCTGTCTTGAAACAGTGAAAAGAAGTTTTCAAGATCAGAATACAAGAGCAGTGGTGCTAAAGCAACAGAGTGTTTCCTTTAACCCAGAAGACACTTGCCTTTTTAATGGCTCTGTAAATTTTGAATTTACAGGACTTTGGCTATTTAATAACTGTACTAATGACTTGTTATGTTAGCAACATTAAAAATCAGCTATTGGAATAGCAGCAAAATGTTCTTGGTAGAGATCACACATGCTGAGGTAGCAGAAGTAGAAGGCAGCCATGTTCCCTTTCTTAGGCATTGCTGAGAGCGCTGAGACTGAAATAAAAAAAGAGCAAGGAGCAGTTACTGCAAAGTGGGAAGCACATTCTAACATCCAAGCAAAATCCAGCATGGATTTCAGAAGGTACAGCAAGGTTACTGCCTGATCAGGGCCACAGTAAATCTTACAGGAGCAGCAATGACAGGAAGAGAATGCAGAGTATATTCGGGATGTGTGTATTAAGTTTTATACTGAAACACAAAAAGACAGGGCAGATACTTCATTATTTCTACATTTTCAGACACCTCAAAATGGATTGTCTTTCCTTCAGCACTATTTTATCTTCTTCTGCCTTTTACCTGTGGGAAGGTAATGCCCAGCCCTTGCTTTTCAAGGTATCACTTGTGTAATTCTATCCGTACATTGATATATTGACAGCTTATTAAACTAGTATGTGTTTTTGTGCTCAGTATTTGTGGTGTGTTTGCCTGGTCTCCAGAAGGAATTAAGATTATATGTCCTAGGTCCCCTAATTTTGATCAAAGGTGATAAATTAATAGGTGAAATAAGTCAGGCATATATTTCCTAACTACAATACAGAAAGTAATCACAATTTTTTTCTAATTAAGATCTGCTTATTTAAAGAGAAATAATTATCAGAATTTTCAAAATAAGAGCTACAGTTCCAGCTACCCATTCTTCCTAAGATGATCCAATTTATTAACAACCTAATGAAACTCAGAATAACTGTTCTTCACCTGCATTTATCTTTGAAGGTAACTGCTTCTATTTCAGAGCTGAAGAAAGCCTTGTGGGTCTGAAATCTTGACTGTTTTTTCTAACTATATGACTAGCTCTAATAAAAGATCTTACTTTTCCCTCAAATCTTGCTTTGAACTTATCATTGTATATGAGCAAAATTGATATATGGTTGTCTATTCAAACTTATTTCCTTCCTATAGCAAAAAATAAATACAAATTTTCATCCCAGTCATATCAGAGGCCCAGTCAAAAAATTAATACTACCCACGTCTACAAAAACACTATCCTATTTTTATGCCTGAATTCTTGCACCAGAGGTGTAATTAAATGGAAAAAAAAAAAAATAAAAAAAAAATCATGCTTTAGAAAGCACAAGGTGTCAGAAATCATAGAATCATAGAATCATAGGGGTTGGAAGGGACCTCGAAAAATCATCTAGTCCAACCCCCTGCCAGAGCAGGGTCACCTAGAGTATATCACATAGGAACACATCCAGGTGGGTTTTTAATGTCTCCAGTGAAGGAGACTCCACAACCTCTCTGGGCAGCCTGTTCCAGTGCTCTGTCACTCTTACAGTAAAAAAATTCGGATATTCACCTTGAACCTCCTATGCTCCAATTTGCATCCATTACCCCTTGTCCTATCACTGGTCATCACTGAGAAAAGCCTAACTCCATCTCCCTGACACTCACCAAATTGCACAGAAAGCTCTATCAAATACTGCCTTCCCAGTCTAGCTATTGGATACTTTTGTCTAATTAGAATCACAGAATCATAGAATTATTAAGGTTGGAAAGGACCTTAAAGATCATTGGGATCCAGCCTCCCTGCTATGAGCAGGGACACGTCCCACTAGACCAGGCTGCACAAGCCTCATCCAACCTGGCCTTGAACACCTCCAGAGAGGGGTCTTCCACAACCTCACTGGGCAATCTATTCCTGTGCCTTACTACCCTCATGGTGAAGAATTTCTTCCTGATGTCTAAACGAAATCTCCTCCCCTCTTTTAGTTTAAAACCATTATCCCTCGTCCTATGACTACCCTCTCTGGTGAGAGGTCCTCCATGTGCCTTAGCAGAGTTTCTTGGAAGATCTGTCCCATGATCCTTCCAGACACAAATGTGAGGCTGACAGGTTCTCCTTCCTACCTGTTTCGAAAAGAAATGTAATATTTTCATTTTTCCAGTTACCAGGGACTTCATCTGACTGCCAAGACTATTTCGAATATCATTGAGTGGCTTGGCAACTACATCAGCTCCTGAACTGCCATCCTAATTTTATTCCTACCAAGTAAATAGATTTATATTCTTCATCCCAGAGTAGATAACTCCTCATGTTCACCATTTCTGCTCTTCAGCAGCAGACCCCACAGTGCCAAAAAAAGCTTAGATCTGTTGCAGGTACTAAGCAGATGCTTTCATGCATTGTAACTGGCCAAGGTTCTTGTTTCCTACAGAATATTAAAAATTGTTTCATATCTCCAAACCTCAGACAAAATGCATGTATGGGACTGAGTAGATTACATTAGAAATACCGTCATTTATAAAATCAAGTCAAATCAAATAAAAATGAAATAATGAGGACTACAGACTATAACGTTTTTATTTTCAGCAAGCCAGAGTAAATGTGTAAGCTCATCTGCATCTCTGTACCTGTGCTACAAGAATCATTAGGCCCGGATAAGAGCCACTGTGAACTGAAGGGCTGTGCTTATTGCACTTCTGAGGGATTTGAGAGGAAAAGGCTTTATGTGGTTCTGAGCTCTAGGAATTATTTTTTAACCTAAAAAGGAAAGATTCAAGTGAGGGCAGAGTAGAAGGGCACAAATTTCCATAACAGGTTGTCTTTAAAAACAAACAAACAAAAAGTAACAAAACAAAACAAAGGCCACCAGCAACTTAAAAGCAGAACAGGGACTGGGTCTACATTTCTCTTCCAAAGTTACCTGAAATTTGCATTTAAGTTCTTGTGACATGTTTTCCTTCCTATCAGCTGGTTTGGTTTTTTTTCAACTTTAATTTTCCTAAAAAGAAACCAATCTGAGAAATTATATTTGATTCTAGCTTGTGATATGTAAATATCTTTAAGCAATGAGTTAAAGCAGCTGAAGACCAGTGCCTTTAGACACTATAAGTGCTAATGAAAGAGCATGTCACTTATGTTCAAATAGAAATGGAGACTTTTGGCTTTATTCCAATCCTGTGAATACTGTTTTTCAGGGAATATCAGTCAAAAAAATGCCTACAAAATTAAAAATTAAAAAAAAAAAGTGGTTTGCAAATCAAATGCACATAGGGAATTTCTTTTCGGCTGCAAAATACTCCCTTAACAGAGTCTCAGAGGATTGCATAAATACAGAAAGTGGAATTTCAAACAGCTGTGGTGTCATAGGCTATCACATGGTTTTCTATGAAACCTAAACAGACAAACAAAAGAGGAAAAAAAAGGAAACTGTTACCAAATACAGAAGGGAGGAGTGTGAGGGAACTCTGCCTGATGTTTTGCCTTAGTGGAGAACTATCACAGCCAGCTCACTCAGAAGAGCTCCAGCACATGGGATAGCCGAGGTAAGCAGACACATTGCATACCAGTGCACTAACATGAAGTTTTACTTCTTTTGTATGTCACAGCTTAGGATACTCCAAGATGAACTACAAATTTTAGTAAGTTTATGAATCACAGATACCTGCACTGGCTTTCGAACACTAATTTTTCACAGACTGGAAATAAACAGGGAATATAAAAAACAGATTCCTCCAGTTACACAGAGTTTCCTCAGTCAGAAGTCTGAAACGTTTTCTTAAAAGTCTTGGTGTTTTTTTCAAAGCCAACAGGAGCCGGAAGAGTACACTTTAAATGCTGCCGCCATAAATTATTTCTATGAACATGGGGGTAGGGGACAGCAAGAACATAAACACTAATATCAAAATAATTTTAAAAATTGTGGATGTATGTAAAAATGAATGAAATTATCTACTGAATCATCATGAATGCAAGACCAAGATCCCCCCTGATCAAAAAATGACCACAGCATCCAAGAGAGCTCTGCATAATTTCAGCTAAGTGACAAATTACTGCTTGACTGGACAGTTATTCATGTAAAATTGCCATCTACAAGCAATGCACTGGATTTACCAGTAAAAAACAAATAATGGCTCACTGGCATTTTTTCATGTTACCCTTTTTTCCATGGCAGAGAAGAAAAACATGACAGATATGAAAGTGTTTTGGTATGAATAGCCTGAACACAAGCTCTTGTCATCCTCCTACCTGTCAAGAGAGGAGAAAAGAAGTAAACACTAATTTAAGTTAGTCTAAACTGCCTAAATAAATAAATAAATACAATTCCAACAAACTGTACAATTATTAGATCTGTCATTTGAAATCACAGCGTTATATGTCTCTACAATTCAAGAAAAGCAGAAGATAGTGTAGGATTACAAATTACAAATTCTTCTCATGTAATGAAACAGATAGATTGTGTCTTTTCCACAAAAAAGAATCATGATGGAATTCTGAACTGTTCAGTGAGCTCAATTGCTTGTCTCATGCTCTGAGGATGCACCCACAGTCTGAGCTCAGAGCAGGTGCCTCTGAGGATTTATGAGTGTTGATGTTCATGACCTGTGTAGTTTCTAGCCTATTTCAGCCCCTGTTAGAGTGAAGTTAGATCATGTTCAAGTATTTACACTGGTCTCAGGGAGCTCCAGGCTCTGGATATTTATCAATTGGTGTTTATGCAGTATGAATCCAGCATTTTCACTCCAGATTGCATAAATGAGAATTAAGATGCACAGTGAGATGCTGACAGTGCTGGGGTGTCCCACTGTGAACAACTCTGAAGCTTATCTAAACATACAACTTGTATGTAAATAATATGGCAATTAAACTAGCCTGGTCTCAGAAATCAGGCTGGAC
This sequence comes from Chaetura pelagica, assembly GCF_000747805.2. NCBI lineage: Eukaryota > Metazoa > Chordata > Aves > Apodiformes > Apodidae > Chaetura > Chaetura pelagica. Next base: position 2,558,251 of record NW_009952893.1, on the reverse strand, counting down.
CTGGTCAGTTCAAGAGTACAGATACATGTTAAAAGACATGGGGCTGAACATGTACTCCAAGGAGAAAGGAAATTATTCATCTGTCAAACTGCTGCCATGGCTTCAAGATCCATAACTACACTGGGCATCTCTAAAATAATTTAGATTACTCTGAGGGTGTAGTGTAATTTATACGAAGTAGAACCTCAGGAGGTAAGTAATTTTGTGCAGTTTCTGCAGGAGGGAACTGCCACTAGAGTTGAAAGTGAGCAGGCAGCTGATGGTGCACACTCCTCTTTCGGTACCCAACAAGGGGCTGGGAGGGGGGAGGAACAAACAGCTGAAGGGGACATATACTGTGAAGCTGGAAACCAGACAGACTAGAAACTTCCTCTGTTATGATAGATGTGCTGTAGAACATTCCTAATTTCTGTCACAATTTAATGAGTGCTGCTCCCATTACTACTAGATGTTTCCAGCCCTTTGCTGTACTGGTACAGGTCTTTGAATAACTGCAGCCTAACCCAGCAGTGTTGTGGGTTTGGGTAGGGGGAGAAGAGTGTGGGGACCCTTATTTTTAACAATCATGTCTGTTTTGATGTCAGTTATACCTATGGGGCAAGATCACAAACTTCAGGAGGGGCACACAGGCAGATTCAGGCCCCAGAGCATTACACATGCCCTATGACCTGACCCTAAAACCATCCATAATGCAGCAGGAAGGGACAACTCTCTGCTGCCAGCTCTCAACCAGGACACCTCTCCTCTGGGACATCTCTCTGTCAGGACACAGACACAGCCCTGATGTAATCTGCCAATCTGTGGAGAGATGTCCCAGCAGAGAGATGTCCTGAGGCAGAATATCTCTACCCACAAAAAATAATAAAAAATATAGAAGAGAGAGAAACAGAACTAAAAAGACACGAAAAGACACATATAGTATTTTATAGGGAGATCACAGTTTGCAAAGAATTGTCACAAACTTGAGAAGCACTGAATATAATTTTTGTGAGATCAGTCAGATTGTTAAGTTCTGACTATTTTTTTGTGTGTGAAAATTTTTCCTTTTCAGTAAGAGCTCTTACTACACAAATGAAAGCTTGATAAAAAAATATTATTTTTTTCCTGATGAAACAGAATGTTCCAGAGAACAAAATACAGTTTTCTGACTGGATCTTAATAATGTCTTCAGCTTATTTCCTGTGCTCATGTAGATGTTTCTACAGCAAAAACAGCAAAATGCAACATATGACTTCTGGTCATTCTTGTGTTTCAAATAATAAGTGTAGGTGATATACATTTAATTCTACACTACTGCAAATATTTTGAGCTTTTGGACAAAAAAAAATCCCACCAAACCACCAAAAACCCAGTGACAAATGTAATTAACTATCCCTTCATATATAAACTACCTTGTTTGTGATTTCCCTCCCCAGACAGAGAAAATGTTGTGAGGTCAAGCTTCAGAAGAAACCAGTATATGGGTTGCACATGTAAATTGCCTTGCAGCCCAATATTAGGCAGAGGAGTAATAACCAGTACGAAATAGCAAGTCATAATTTAGAAATGCATTATTATCACAGATGAAAATATCAGGTATCTGAAGATTAAAATGTTTTAGATGCAAGCAGTAAATAAACTGGTTTTATCCAGTGTTCAAAGTGTCTGGTTAATGAAATTAAAGGATTGCTTACTAACTTCTCAGGCTCCATTCAAAAATTAAGAGTTTGACAGGATCAAATAAATCAATCACATACTTCCTTATCCCTATTCCATTTAGTTCCTTACAACATCATACGTAAGACGTCTAGATTGCTTGGACTCAGTCAACAATAGCTACTTTACTCTTGGCTGCCATCCTTTCAAATTTATCCCTAATCTGCCACCCTCTCTTCATCTAGTTTTTTTCTGGCTGTCTATTGAAATGAATCAAAGTATTTTCCAAGGGTGGATATAATGCAAAAGCAACGGTTAGGCTGTTAAGGTGCTAAATAACTGTAAAAAAATACAAGGGCCCAGGAACCTGTGCATTAAGTGGTGTGACATCAGGTACGATTCAGACTGGAAAAGAAGATGAGCAGGTGACAGGAGACTGTAGTGACAGGAAATCAGTAAGATACACAGCTGGGGCTATGGCTCCTTCACAGCAGAGTTCACATACTACAGGGAGTGGGGAACTAAGTGTTGCTGCTTTTTCTTCCAGTGCCCACTTTACAACATGGATAAGCCTCAGTCAAAACAATCTGTCAATTATCCTTTAGTTTTTCTGTCTGTCATTGCTCAGTCTTCTGGCTGGAAATGGAAACAACTCTGGGTTCATATGCTGTATGCTTTTTTGAAAATATTTTGTATTTTATGACATTTAAAGGTATTTTATGACTCATCATGTTGAGTATACAATGTGATTTTTCAGCTCCAACTCGCTTTCCCACAGTTTTTTGAATAAGCTGACTTACCTGTCTTTCAGATGCACTTAGCAAAACCATTATGCTTTCCTGGCAGATCCTCAGCAAGACAGCAAATTCAGTCATACATTGTCATACTTGAAATTTATGTTCAACTAAGAACTAGCAGTGTTAAATTTCTTCCAAATAGTTGGACATATTTAGTTGCTTCTTGTGTTTGAAAATAACTCACTGAAAGACTCAAAGCTTTGCAGATTTACTAAGATTTACTAAGATTTTACTAAGATTTTAACTAAGATTTACTTACCAATAAACACCAATCTGCAAATGGTTCATGGAAACATCCTGCAGCCAACGGGCGGCTCACAATCTGTGTATTGCTCCCATTTTTTGCTAGTTGTTATCACTACAACTGCTTTCTCATAGAATGACTCCTAAAGAGCTTCCAAAGACCACCATCAAATATTTTAATTCAAATACTCAGGCAAAGCCACATACCATGTTAGCTTCCTGCTAACACCCTTCTGAACACAGATCCACTAAGGAAATATTGATGGAGACAGGAGGGTTGTTTTTGAAGTATTTATTTGATGTCAAAAATTTAAAGTGTGACTAACTATTTTGGGTACCACAATTTCAGTGCTTCCCAGACAGATATCTGTGTACAGAGCGTATGAAATCCATCATAACTTTGGATCAGGCCCTTTGAGAAGGTCTCCAGTAGACAGCCATGAATTAAGGTGTTCGACATGCTTAGGCATTTTGAAAATTCTAGTTCACTCTGTGTTGTGGGTTTTTTTTCATAGTATGAGAGCTTTTCCTTCAGACCTGCTTTATCTTGGTTTAGAAGATTTGTCATAACATAACATCTTGGGGTATTATCTTTCAGTTGTAATGAACTCAGATAACTTGTCTCTGGTTTTTTGGGGTTTTTTTTTTGGTTGGTTGTTTTTTTCTTTGTTTGGGTTTGTTTTTTTCCTCTTGAGTATATCAAATTTACAGTATAAAGAAAAATAGGAGGAAAAAGAAGACTATGCATATTAAATGACAGGGGGAACTCTCAAATTGCCATAGACATAACATTTACATTTTTCAAGGTCATGTGTCAAATACAAATGAAATAATGAACCTTTGTTATTCTGTGGTATCCCATGCCAGATAACTTATGCATCAGCATCAATACAATGGGTCTGATAAACTGCACTCCTCTGCCCTGCTGCTCTAACCTGGAAGTAATAAAGGCAGCAATTAAGTTTTCTAAAAAGGAGCAAGAAAAACAGGAAAAAAAATGGAGCTACGAGCTGCTAGGATTCTTACTTATAGAGTTGTTATTTAATACAAAAGGAGAAGAACTAAATAAAATGTACAGAAAAAAGGTAAATGGCACAGAACAGGGGTGTTAATGAAAAGGTTGTATAGGCTGGAGTTACGAGATTCACATCTGAATCATGAGAATCTTCAAGAAAACAACAAGGTGGGAGTGTGGGGGGAAAAGAGAGGTGAAAGAACTGTTGTTTACACTCCCATGATGGAGCACACAGCAAAAACGTGCATCAAAGCTATTCTCTCAGAAGACACAGGATTACATTAAAAAAACTCCCCAACTTGGATGATTTATTTTATTCTAAACTACATCACTGCAGTGAAATCATGCAGTGCCTTTCAGAAAGGGAACTTCTAGTTAACTATATACTGCAAAGGAGGCTGTCTATTATAATCCAATTTAGGATATGTTGTAGCATTAGAGAGCAATTTTCACCTGGTGCAGCACAAAATGTCTTAATGGGTTTAAAACACATGCCTCTTTTCCTTTTTTCTTCTCCTCTCTCAGCATGGCATAAAATGAAGCCATGTGTAATATTTCTGTTCTGTGTGCCTTCCTGGGAAGTGTATGTTACTGAAACTGTAATGGGTGACTCTACAGTTGTATATGTTACAGTCATATTTTGAAACCTGTCATTTCAGGAAATGATTGAAATTTTCAGCCATTTCACAAAATGGCTGTTCCATTCAGTCATTCTTTGAAATAAGAGGAAGTTTCACACCTTTAATGAAGTTAGTGAAACTAGCAGGGAGGCACCAGGTAAAATGCCTGATGCCTTATTATTTGAATTAACTTAAAAAGACAACACGGGAGATTATTTTTATAATGGATTTATTTCTCTAGCCATACAGGAGAAGAATGCTGAAAAGCTGAAAGGTCACTTCTGGTTCTCCTTCTGAAGCAAAGTCTCAGAAAACACAAAATTTGGTGAAGTGGTCTTGGTATATCATTATCCCCTTGAAATTGCCTTGAGACCAAGTTTGCCAATGAGGTCAGCTTGCTCTCTTGTTGCATATTCATTGTTTACAGTCAGTTTTACACCAATGACATTAGTCAAGGTCCTCTTTCTCTTCTTCTGGCACCCAAACCAGAAGGTTTTTAAGAGCACAGCAGCCTATCTTGAGATGTTTGCATATTTAGATGATAAATGCTTCATAACACAGAAGTGTAGCAACTCATCCTCTTCAGATAATACCACACCTGTCTGCAATTCTCAAGTGGCATAGGGCAGATGCTTCTTTAGTCCAGTATTCTTTAGTCCACACCTATGAGCAGTGGAGGAAAAATAAAATTCCATAGCAAAAGAAGAGAAGGAAGGAAGGAAGGAAGGAAGGAAGGAAGGAAGGAAGGAAGGAAGGAACTGCCCTTTAGAACTTACTCTGCAAGCAGGTTGTGTTGAAGTCTTGACTTTGATTTGGGATCTTAGCTTGTGGTTTTGATCCCATCAATAGTTGCACTGTATTCTTCCCTTGGTATCATGAACTTTAGGCACTTGTCATAGTTTTTGTAAAGCTTTTTGCTGAAGCTACTTCGAAAATCCAGGGCCATCCCCAGCAGTCACGAAGGAAGGAAGGAAGGAAGGAAGGAAGGAAGGAAGGAAGGAAGGAAGGAAGGAAGGAAGGAAGGAAGGAAGGAAGGAAGGAAGGAAGGAAGGAAGGAAGGAAGGAACTGCCCTTTAGAACTTACTCTGCAAGCAGGTTGTGTTGAAGTCTTGACTTTGATTTGGGATCTTAGCTTGTGGTTTTGATCCCATCAATAGTTGCACTGTATTCTTCCCTTGGTATCATGAACTTTAGGCACTTGTCATAGTTTTTGTAAAGCTTTTTGCTGAAGCTACTTCGAAAATCCAGGGCCATCCCCAGCAGTCACTGCAGAACAAGCAAAGGATCCTTATCCAGTTACCTCCCCTTTCACAATATGTCTGTTACTGAGTGAAACAAACAGTCAAATAGTCTTGCAGAATATCCAGCACATCAGTCACTTTGTAGATCGTGTGAAACTTTAGTCATTTTACCAAATGAGTGAGTGAAGGAGTCATTTTGCAAAATTACTGAAAATTTCAGTCATTTCTGGAAATGACTGGTTTCATGATACAACTAACATATCATGTGCTAAAGGAAAGGCTAAGGCTGAAAGTGCAAAGCAGATCATGTTCTTCAAACCCCCTCTTGTGGCTATGGGGAGTAACGCCATAAAATACCGCATTTTACTGTAATCTTTTGTTTAAAGACTGCAGTGATTGTTCAGGAAGAAAGAAGATGTGTAGCCTTTGTTTTGCAGTAGAGTACATCCTGATTACTTCATATTCTTCCTTTAAAATCTCTGGCAAAGGAGCAATTTTCTTAAGTTCTTAAGAAACAGTTCATGGGGTTTGAGCTGGATGCCTCTGTGGAGACCCAGAACAAAGCAGTTGCCAAAAGGGTTCTGCAGGAATGGATCCACTGGCTGTTTTATGTCAGCTGTGATTATTAACTGTATATATCTTATATCCAAGTACAACCTTCAATTTGTTTTCTGAAAATCATTTTAAAACATCATAGCCTTCAGGTACAGTTGAACACGTTCAGAGAATACTTTCTTAGCACACCGCTAGCAATGAAGAAGCTTTCATAAATGCTGATGAGCAGCTATTCAAATCCAAGCAGCTTTGAGCAAAAGCTGCTTATAAGGCAAAATTTCTTGTTTTCCTAAGTAGAAACCAAATAATTGGTCCTCCGGTAAAGTCTGTGTGTGACTGAAACAATAAGCTGACATTGTAACATATGTCCCATTGTAAGGGGAGACCAAGATGAAGGGAGCTGTGATTGTGGTTTACTATGAAAATCTTTGTTTAATTCCAAAGTACTTTAAAAATAGACATGCAGATAATGGCAGAAATTTTGGTCAGTTCTGTCTATCTCTGGATCTGACTTCCATGGAAGGAAATCAGCAAGTTGGCTTTGGGACATTGGATGTTGAGGACCCATTTGCAGAAATGGTATGACACCTCTAGTGCCTGTCAAAAGAATAATGCCAGAAAGACCGTTAAATCCATCAGATTGGATTGTTACTTGGTTTGGAGCCTACTCAGAACAAGATCAGCACAGGCATCATTAGTAGGACTTAACCACAAAAGCCTTTGGACACCATGCAGGTCTGTGATATCTCATTTTACCAGCATTCCCCTCTTCAGCAAATACCACATGCATCATATTTCTTCCACTGTTGTTTCAGGGAATTCTTTTAAATAAGTTTTGAATCTAATTTAAATTAATTATTTTCCTTCAGCACAAGCAGGGTTACCAGTTTCTGGTTTGTTTGTGGTTTGTTTGTGGTTTGTTGTTTTTTTGTTATTGTTGTTTTTTTTCATCCCAGTAATACCATGAGTCAGTGGACACACATCTTCTGAAACAGTAGCCTGAGGGAACCTGGTGGAATTAGTCCACTTTATTGTACATTATATTCTGACACACTGAAAGACTACACAGATCAACTACAGAAGTACTTCATACCAAAACTTACATGAACTGTGTCTGATCTAGTGCCAAAGAAAATGATTGAACTGTGTAATTTAATGAAGACTTACATCAATCTGGAACAGCCTAAGTAGGGAATAATTTAAAAATGTAATCTATAACAATATTACTTTATCAACAGTAAAGAAAGAAAACAACTGGTTGTGTTTTCCTCCATTTTTTTCCACTCCTGTATAAGGTGTCCAAACTGCTGACCATTATGAAGTTCAGTATAATTCATTTCATGCATAAGGGAAATGATTTGCTGAGTTTGGGCTATATAAGTATGTAAAAACTGAACTGAAATAAATTTTCACATGAAAAAGTAGAGAGATATTTCAGAAAAACTTTGAAAAGTTTCATTTTCAAAATATGACAGTAAAATCTGCTAGACAACAATACTTTCCCCAACTAAAATAGTCATGCCTGACAAAATTCATAGTATGAATACTGGCCATGCATTTTTTGTCAACAGATACTTAAGCACTGTGGTTTTGCCCAGATTTTTATATATTTAGGAAGTTCAAGGTTCAGTTCCTGGCTCTGTCAGTTTTTGTGAACGCTTTAGGTCAAGGCAAGGAATTGTAACAGTGGCTTTGAATCTGCTTGAGTGTGTCTAAGTTTGAAACCAGTGAAATTCCATTGTGCTCTATTTCAATACATCCTGAAGTGCCTCAGCTTCCTAAAAATATCTTCCTTGAAGGTAAAATTTGAGTTCTTGTGAAGCATCCTCATGCTGTGACAATAGGGAACAGACATGAGGATAACAAGGGCAGATTGGGACTGGCCCACAGCTCCTCAGCAAGGCAAGACAAATGGAAGTTTTCATTCTTCAACTTACATTACCCTGACAGGAAGGAAGAACATAATTCCTTCATATAGCATCCTTCCTGAATGACCTAGGGCTCATGTTGGCCCAGGGAAGGACTGGGCAGCCTTCCTGGGAGATGGTGGCAGACCTGGCCTGATCCTCACAGCCACCTGCAGACCCTGCTTTCCTCTATGGCTACAGGAGGTTTTGGCCTCACAGCAGGTTGTATGGAACCTTGAAAAGTTGACATATCCCTTGATAAGTGACGTAGAAACTACTATAAACCTGAATAAAACCTCACATAGGATTAAGCTTTTCCATCCCAACAATTTTAATTAAGCCAGCCAGTTCATACTACACATTTATCAACATTAAAACCAGTATTGTTTGCTGAAGTGAATGGAAACATGCAGAGGAGTTAGGTATTAGTAATTACTCTTAAAGACTACTATACATATACAGCTACTCTATTGATTTCCAATATTTAATATTCCACAGTGACCGGCACAGAACTAGCTACACTAATGAAAATACAAGTATATTATTCTCAGTCCCTTAGCCAACATTTGAGACATTTATTTTTATCTACCTAATACTCAAGAAAAGCTCTATCTCTAATAAATTGAATCTGAGAAGTTACTTTCAAAGACCACAATGCTTTGCAGATACGTGATGCAATAAGTAATATCTTTTTAAACATTTCTTGTCTGCCTTATACAAGCATTAGTTTTAAAATATGTTTTAAGTATTTTGTAACTGTGTCTTATATTTAGGAGTTCTGCACTGCCAGCTTGCAGACTGGTCAATCTCTTCCCATGGTTGTGCTGTGCTGAGACACTGTTGTGATTACCTATCCACAGTGGAAGGGCCATAGGTTGGCATTTCTTTCCCTTTTCTTTTGGTCACTCCATGAATATGTTTCTGCTGAGCAAGTAAATTAATTTTCTTCCTCAAAGGTGTATAACCAGTGGACTTCTAAACCACTTGCTATTTCAACTGTGTGTGTTTCTGGAAATACTTTGCTAGGGAAGGGAGTGTTGTGTAGTGCCCCTTTGCTCTTGTTTTCAAGGTTTATTATTATGGAAATAGGCTTCAGGAAGGCAGACTTTTAAAGACCGCTTACTTAATTTGGCTGGTCTCACAGACATGGACTTTTCCTGGGAATTCAACCAATGACTTCCACACGTGCAGCTTCTGGTGAAGGCTGAGTGCATTTGAAACTTTTCCTTCAACTCAGATGAGGCTTTTCAAGTGATATATGCGTCTAGAAGAAGCCAAGCCCTGGGTTCAGGACCCGTAACAACTGTTCACTTGATCAAAGATTCCAGCACTGGTAGTAATTAGATAGATGATAAAAATTGCAATATGGAGTAGATGGCAGGAAGTAGGAAAATAAAATTATGGTAGTTTAAACTCAAATGTGAATGTGAAAAACCCTTCTAAGGCAAACTGTCAATTCACTAGAAAATACAGTACCTGGTTTTCTTAACCTTTGAAAACTGAGAACAGCCAGATAAGAATTTTTTCACCAGAACAGATTTAGTGAGTTAAGATTTTCCAACACTAAATATTCTAAAACCATATCAAACTGGCATTATTTTCTATTGCACCCACTTACCAGGTATTTAGAACTTGGCACTTTTTCCATAGCAGCTTACAAAAACATTCAGTCTAGTCATCGTATCTATTTCTTCTCTTTTAAGTTTTGCTTCTGTCAATTCCAAGGCTTTAAGTTGTGACACTTTATGACCCACATTTCCTCAGAAAATAATGCTTCAAGGTGCAAAGTGCTTCTTGAAGATGAGTTCTGTTCCAAGCTCTGATGTTATTCCCAGTTGTACTACCCTTCTGTCCTGCCTGCTGCACATTCAGTGGTAGACATTACAAAGTCTTTGCAAAACACTAGGAAACTAATCATAATGAACTGGATTTATCTGTCCATCTGAAAACTGTTGAAGGGTTATTTGCTTGGCAAGCAACCTTTCTCAGTGCAGAAGAGTTAAAGATGTCTTAAAAGGATCAATTTAAAAACTCTAGTATGTTTAAAATTCCCATTAAAATGAATGTACAATTACTTTATTCTTGCCTCTGACAGTTCAGGAATCCAATCCTTGAGTGTGAAAACAATCAAGTCTCAAGTAACGAGTGACTGTGCTGCAAAATGAAGACTGGAGAATTTACAATCTCCTTAGTCTCCTCTCCTGGCAAAGATCAGGTGCTACCAGATGGGCATCAATTAAAGCAATGTGAAAAAGCTGATAATTTGGCTTACTGGCTAAATCTCAAGTGGAAAAATTAGGCTTTTTGGATGATGCCAAAATAGTTGAGTTTTTCTTGGGAAATAGAAAACTACCAAAAAAGGTGAAAATCTTTTTTGTTCTTATTATTTAATTTCTATGTATATTCTGTGCATAGTTTCAGATGACCTGCACTTACATTTGCAGTGAACAAATTACTTGAGAAAAAGCCATTCATCACCTCTGGGAACAATGCACATCTTTATTTCCATGTGGCTTTCCTCAACATTAGTAAGCCATTACCCATATTTGCTGCTTCCTGCATTTAGTTGCTAAACACCATGTGCTTGCCCAACCAGGTTTTCCACATGAAAGTATTTCACATACTTTTTTTTTTTTTTTTTTTATTATTCCAATCCTGTTCCAACAATTGGTCTTGTTTTTAACTAAACAAAGGTTGGGACCCAAGATCAAGCATGAGGAACAATTTTTCTACTTGCTAAATGCAAAAAGCTTGACGGACCCAAGATCTTAATTTGTCTTAGATGGGAAGAGTCATTGTCTAGTCTGGGTATCCAAATTATAGCACTCAGACCAATTCTCAAGAGTGCTGAAGAGCAGGTTTTTTGTCTAATTTTAATTTTAAAACAATACTCATACTGTTTAATTGTGCTCTTCTTTTTTTTTTTCAGAGCTACCTTCTCAACAGCAGATGCACTCCAGCAATGACAGATACTTTTAAAAACATTAGGAAAGGTGCTTCAATTAGTTAATGCACTGTTATAAACAGTTTGAATGCAGAATCTAGGGGGGGAAGTTTACAAATCTTTTGTCTGAATCGTTCTTTGTTTCCCAACAATTCTGTAAATATTTTAATAATGTGGCAAAAATTATGCATCCCCAATGAAAAGTTAAGAGACAGGCAAAGGGGAAAAAAGTGATTTCAACCTTTGTCCTCTTTCCCCCCCAAAACAGGAGATGTAGCCTGGGGCCAAGGCAACTTCAACCTTGTTAACTGAGCCATGAGCATCCTCCTAGGAATGACTAGAATTCATTGCAGGTTCACCAGAGCCGGGTAATGGATTCAGTGTTAGGCTTCAAATGCAATAGTTGAACTTGGCAAGAGCCTGCAAAAGGCCTGGGTTGCAAAACAGACAAGAACAAAAGCTCTGCCTGCAATCTCCTTCCCCTACCTCTAGAAACCATTTTCTATGTTTGTTTTCTTCCTTCTTTTTTGCAAGAAACCCACTTTTTTCAGGATACATTTTCTTCCTAATTCTATTTAAAATCAAGACATAACTTTGGGGCAGGGAAAGACGTATGACAAGGATTAAAATATATCTAGGAAACAGTGAAAACATATTACTGCTCTCATGGTTTGGGTTGCTGTTTGTTTTGTGGGTTCGTAGTGTTTTGTTAAAAAAAAAAATTCCATTCCCCTTTTCCTTTTTTGCCCTAAATATATTTCCATTTTGCATGCTCTGCTTTGCTGAAATCCAAGGAGAAGAGTCTCTTTGTAGTTTTTCAGGTTATCTGAGCTTTCTGGAAGGCAACAGAATATTCTCTATTAACTTATAGTGTGTCAAAGGCAAAAAAGCCTTAGTGGGGTTTTCCTGTTTTCATTTTCAACCTGCTCTTGCTGAAAGGGATAATCTGCTTAGTCCCTTTTGAGTAGGATGGGACCTACGGAACTCCCATTTTTTTCTTGTCCTGCAGGCTCCCTGTGTTCTCCTCCCTGGCATTTTGCTGGATCCTACTGAGAGAGAACTCTCCCCTAAATTCCATTTTTCACCTGGTATGATATAGCACTAAATCATCTCATTTACAGAAATCTGTTCTCCAGGACCATCCAAGGACTGCCCTCCTCTCAGTCTGGTGTGATGTGCAACATTGGCTTTTCCTTCTTTTCTTAAAGGATTGTAAGAAACTACAGACAACCAGGGAGTTTTCTCTAGGATGCAAGCTACTAAACATGAATGCTGTAAATATGGGACTCCCAAATCCCTCCTCCTTGCTCTGCTTGCCCTTCCCACAGATTTATAAGCATGTGAGAGGCTACTGGTCAGCTCTATTTTAATGTTATTTGGAAGATCTTTGCTTTCCCCAATGTCAGCAACCAGCCATCAATCAGTGTTCATTAAAGTAAGGGCTGCCTGTTGGCTAAAGCATTACTGAATACTCCTTCCAGACTCACTCAAAAGACCTCCACAATGTCTAATACTAGATCCCAGTGATAAGCAATAGTTGAAATTAAACAACAATGTCAAAATCTGTTGGATCTGTACAAAAACAAAAACCCTACACTTTAAGAGACAATGGAACATCAATACCAGGGGAAATCAGTGTGTAAGCTGTCTGACCTATTTTTTTCTTTTTTTTTTTCTTTTGTTACCCCATTCCTCCCTTACTCCTTCTCCCTTCCATCCCCAAAGGAAGTTAGAGTTGTTTTTATACTGTGGGTGATAGAGATGGCTGATCTACATATTGAAGCTGAAAACAGCCTGCTTGTGTTGAAGCTCCTCCTCTGAATGTTACATGCCAGCAGAGATTTGCTGCGAAACAGAAGGAGAGCTGCAATGCAGCATTTTCCTCTGGAACTTTGCAGCTGTATTACAGTTCCAAGCACACTCCTAAAAGACTTTTGTTTACAGTATTTAAATTCAATTTGAATGGTAGCTGTTAAAAAGGCAGATGAATCACTGCACGTCCAGTAACACTTTAGTGCTCACCCACCTCAAGGCTATTATATCTAACTGAATTACTTCATGTTCTCTTACAATTAATTTTCCTATTGTTTTATGGCATTGATTGCCCCTAATAATTAGTGGTCCTTAGTACTCAGCTGTTTAGAAATAAGATGCCTGGATGAAAAAGCAGAGTCATAAAGGAGCTCAAAATATCAAAGAACAAAAATACTAAGTAGGGATGATAAAGGCAGAAACCTCAGAAGAGGGAGAAACTTAAAGAAAAACTTTGTATTAAAATAATCTCTTGTTTTGCTCAAGAACAGCAGTGTTATTTCCAAATAATGTTCACAATCCTTCAGCTTTCCAAACTGTGCAATGTCATTAGAAGGTCAGTTGGGACAGCAGTATCTTTCCTCCAGAAGTCAATGCTGGCAAATGTTTGGTAACTCCCATCCCAGGCAGAGAAGTAACTGCCTTTTCTCCTTTGTATTGCTGTATAATCATCCAAGCTCAGGAAGGCAGGATGTTACAAGGTCATGTCCAATATGCTCTCCTCGAGCCACAAAGCACTGCTCCTCTTTAATCATGAATCTGAATTCCAAATAAACTGGAAAAAGTTAATGTCTTGTTCTGTTAGTCCAGCTTCCCCATCCTAGCCCCTTCACAGAGGTATTAGTTTAAAGCACCAGCATCTCCATTACTGGTTGTCCAAAACATACTGCAATTGCAAGCTAGAAGAATAGCAGTGCTCTTAGATTAGTTCCCCATGGAAATAGTCACCAAACCAGTCAGCATAATTATTGGGCTCCAGTGAAAAGAAATACTGGATGAAAAATATATCAATGACAATGATAAAAAATTCAGATGATTAAAAATTCTGACAGAGCTTTGTTGGAAAACTATCCCCATATTATCTTGCTTTTGACATGATATTAAGATAATTCATATAGAAAAATTATATTTGCACAAAGTTAGTATTAAGAAATCTCAAATTAGATTTATGCCCTGTTTTTAAAAACAACTTCCTGCAGGCTGGATTTATCCACTGATTTCAATAAAGCCAGGATTTAACTCTCATTGACTGCAATGCAGCCATTTCTCTCTAAGCCTGAAAAATACTTAACTTCCCACACATGTGCATGCAAACAGAACAAAAGAGCAGAAAATACATAACAATGTGTCTCCTGTAACATCCTGTATAAACTGTTCCTTACTGAACAAGCAAGCTTTGCACCAAGTTTTCTCTATACATTTGAAGCTATAGAGCACAGCATTAAAACAATTGTAAATGGCTAAGACTATCACAAATGACAGAAACCTCTCTCCCCGTCATCTTCCTCCTGCCATTTCACTAGGGAAGGCAGTTTTATGATGGGTCCTTATTTGAATGATCATTTTCTGATTTTCTGCATCTTCATTTACGATTGACTGAAGACCAATCAGTTAATACACACACGCTGTGGAAGTTAAATTACGTCATGCCAAAAACAGGGACAGGTTTCTCTATTAGCTGTGTACATGCAGCCCCAAAATAGCAGCCCCCTTTCCCTTGAAGTACTTACACACTGCAAATATTAAACAGCAGTGAGTGAAGTCCTCTCATACCTGAACATGACAAAGTCTGTTGCTTTGCCTGAACTGACCTCTAATGGAACAAAATTAATCACCCTGTTTGCACAAAGACTACACAGGTGCCCAGAGCATGGGATCTTCCTAGGCATTTTATTCTTCTGCCGACTAGGGTGCTGAACTGCATAATCCCTAAATTGCTGACAGCTGAGCAGGTTTAGCAGAGGAAGGATCACTCTATGTTTCTATGTGCTTCTGTAAGCATCTGCCTTCGCCCACTGCTAGAGACAGAATATTAGACTAGGAAGACCTGCAGCCCAACCCCCATCTTGTGATTGTAATCAGAGTTTAAATTCATAGTACAGTTTTCACACCAGAATTTGCAGCTAATTTACAATGGTCCATGCTGGGCAGAGAAGGTATCGCAAGTCCCCATCTCCCTGACAGGCCTTTCCACCCTCTGGCTCTGCACTCACACCACCAGCATAGGGCTAGGGTCTGCTGGTGGGGGCACACAGGAACCCTGCTCCCAGCAGCAGACCTGCCCCAGTCAGCACAGGTCACCCCTTTGCACCATTCAACTCCTTTGCTTCAGCAGTATCATGGACCTTGGAGCTTCTCACTGTACCATGGAGTTGATGTTCTTCTTTCTTTCCAATAACAGAGCTCAAGCAAGCCTGAGAAACTTCCTTCAGATGCACAATCATGTCGCAGTTAGGGTCAGGGGAGACATCAAGTTTCAGACGTATGGAAAAATACTCTGTACTTTGGGGTTAGCCACTTGGACCTGGCTGAATTGATATAGCCATTAATCAAATGCTGAGAGACTTCAATTCTCACAAGACTGCTCATTAATTGAAACTGTTCAACAAATGTTTTCTGCAACCATAATTCAGCCAATTGATGGTTTATAATATTTACCTGTGGTTGCTGCTTTTGGTACATTAAGAATTCTCTTTTCCTGTACTCATTTGTATCTGAGTGTCAGCCTTCCAAATGAGGAGGGTGTATTGGTTATTAGAACATTCACAGAAAAATGTTACATGGACAAATCCATACTTCTCAATTACCTGAAAAATATATACTCAAAATCACCTGTGACTGCTGATTTTATTTAAACCCAGCATTGAACCTTGGCAACTACAGAGGATACAGGATGTAGTAGCTGGGAAACTACAACCTGGAGATAACCATAATGCCAGTGATGAGGTATCATTAGTGGAAAATGAAAATTCACATACAAAAAAATCCTTACATTTCACCACTTTGCAACTATGTAATATACTCTTCTTTGCCAGAAGGAAGCTGCCTGGGTACAAGACTCAACACATGCATTAGTGAACTCTGGCATTGTTGGATAGTATGGTCACAAGCCACAGTGTTGAGCTTTTGTTACAGAGGTCTTACATAGTCAGCTCCACTGATAGAAAAGTACCCCAGTGGCAACAAACTATTAGGGAAACTTTCTCCACCTGTCTTATCAACGTTGAACCTGTAAAGTACATAGGCTAGTGAAGAATGCCAGAAAAGCAACAACATGTAAAACCAAAGTGCTGGACATCTTAATTGTTATGTTCACAAGACTGAAAAACCCACAAACTCAGTAATTATTCCATGCTCAAATGGTAGTCCTTCTTTATTCTTTTATTTTGTTGCAATTAAACTGCAGATTACTATTTAATTTCTTTAAATAGGACAGTATTTCACAGAAAATAGATGTCCTCCTGGATCCCTGAACTCCTCTCTGAGATGTAAGTCAGTGTTAATAAAACAGTATTAAATTACCCTGCAGTAGTAATTACTCAGTCTCAGACGTAAGCCTTAAATGGCAATAAGGGAAAAAGATTACACACACACACACACCAGATATTAGTCCCTACTTTTAATAGCTGCATTGCTGATTTGTTTTAGGTTTTGGCTGGCTTATTACTATCCCTTGTTTTTTTGACCAGAATTTGATCAAGAATAGGGAAGATGGGTAATGCAAAGGGAGAAGAGTACATCCTGATCAACAAAGAGGTAAATTTAGAAGGTCTTTATTCTAGTCACATAAAGTTCTGCCAATGAAAATTCATAAAAGCAAAATTTAATCAAGTTGACATAATGTCATACACAGGTACCAACTCCAGTTGTATAATTTAAGGAAGCTGCTTTCTCTGATTAAGTGGCCAACTGCCTGGAAAGAAGACTGACATTGTCTGTATTTCTTTGACATGAGATAACAAAAAGATGCACATCTTCCTGGAACAAGCTGCCAGGGAAATTCTGGATGCCCCATTCCTGGAAGTGTTCAAGGCCAGATTGGTCGGGATTTTGAGCAACTTTGTCTAGTGGGAGGTCTACCTGCCCACGACAGGGGAGTCAGAACGAGATAATCTTTAAGGTTCCTTCCATCCCAAACCATTCTATGATTCTATGATCCTGAAATGTAAATAAATAAGAATAACTAAACACAGGCAAACACTGCATAACGGAAGAGCAACATTGATGGAACTGGATTTTTTGACAGGACAGTGATACTTCTCCAACAAACCAAGTTTCTTTCTCTCCGTGAATGTTCAGTGAAACCAAAGAAGAAACCACTGTAAAAGCTTTGGGACTGCCTTAAAACTGTATGTTTCATTAAGCTGTCTTAGGACACAGATGTGCCAGACCTCTTAATTCTTCACTCAGAAAGAATAAAGATATACCTTATGGAGTGCTTTTCCATCTATTTGCTGGGAGCTGCCAGTTCTACAGTGCAGTACAGGCCAAATAATAATAATAATAATAATAATAATAATAATAATAATAATAATAAATTCATGCTTCCAATCCTTCAACAGTCACAAATTTCAGGATGTAAAAATAACACACTTGAGATGCATTAAACGCTCATTAAAATTAATGAGGATGATGTCATTCTTACAAGAAGTACAACATTGTCGAGTGAAGGAACTGTTCAGTCTCAGAAGTGAACTGAGAGTGTTAAGAAGTCTGGTGGTACCAGATAAAATACACGGGAAAACTATATAGAAAAATTAATGTGGCCACCTGGAAAAAGAAAATCACATTTCTGTCAGTTCTCTTTTATCACAGATTTTCTTACTGTTTCTACATATATTTAGAGCAGTTTTCACAAACCCAGGGCTTTGTGATTTTCTTTTTTTTTCTCCTTTTCTTTTGACACAGCACCGTCTCTCCTCTGTGTTTCATGGCCTCATTGCTGTTGCAAATTTGTATTCATTATGAGGCAAAATAATTACAAGAGTAACAAAAGTAGCATACTACAGTTCTCATGTTTGGATGTAGATATTGATTACTTCTACTCTGTTCCAGTTCTGAATAGTATTTAAGCCCCAGATCTAAGACCTCATAAAGAATAGGACAAGTACACAAATTTTTAAAGGGAAAAAATTAAGATCAGAAGCTGGGCTTCCAGGACTTTGGGCAGCATCCAAAAGACATAAAGGAGAGTTGACTTAATATCTAAAATATTTATTATAATCAGAGATCTTCAGAAATCCCCCCCAGAAGTAATTTTAACATGTGCCTTTGGCAAAAGTGAACACCTTGTAAACCCAGAATCACTCAAACACCTGGTTCCTCGATTAAAACCTCTAGTTTAGAAAGTTTAGAAAACTACTGCACTAAACAAGCAGAGAAGACAGTGGAGTTTGGGGTAAAGAGCAGGAGTTGGTGTTTGTCTCTGTTGGTAGCAGTGAGTTGCTGTGGGTACATCAGGTCACCACCCTCTTTTGTCTGGTCTCTCCAGCCTGGACATTCACAGAAGCAAGGACCCTCTCTCACAATCAGTTTACAGATTGATTAGGTCTAACACTGCCATCTCAGACAGAGAGGCCTCAAGGTTCTAGTTAAATGGACAAAGACTTATTCCATTCAAGCTGATCAGTGCTTAACAGGACAAGGATTTACCATGAAGACTTACCCTCTAATAAATATAAACCATACCAGTATGTGAGAGAATCT
The DNA here is from genome assembly GCF_000747805.2 of Chaetura pelagica. Lineage (NCBI taxonomy): Eukaryota > Metazoa > Chordata > Aves > Apodiformes > Apodidae > Chaetura > Chaetura pelagica. The sequence continues at coordinate 2,539,776 of NW_009952893.1, read as the reverse complement.
TGCTGTTTACTGTAGTTCCTTAATGGCAATAAAACAATATTAAAACATAATCAAGTCCTGTTGCAGTAAGAACATTAAAAATGTTCATAAAAGGTTATAATTTGGGGGGAAAAAATACAACAAACAAAAAACAACATAGAAATATAATATAAATATATTTTCTGGAGAAAGGATTGAAATATTTTAAGCATTGCAGTGACATGTCCTGGATGTTTTACCTAAGGCAGGTCTCCAGTAATTGCAAAATCTCAGGCTGGACTGCAGACAGATTAATCCTCTCTCTCTTTTGAGTCACTAAAGTGTCACTAGAGATTTACATCCTAAAATGATGCCTTGGGACAGTCCCACCATATAGCTGGTGTCAAGTTACTTGATAGCCCAGCAAGAAAGGAATGTCAATAATCAGATCCCCAAAAGAGAGGCATAACATAGAATTGATCGAGCACAAAAGAGCTTCAGTAACAACCATTCAAAACAAAAAGCCTGAGGAAAACGAAAAGGAAAAAAAAAACAAAACAAACACAGAACCACAACAGCAGCAAGTAAGGCTTTTTGAAAACCAAATGGAAAATTACTAGATTCAGCAGTTCTCTTACTAGGATATTAGATTTTATATTAAATTTCAAGAGCTGTATTATCATTCATGTTCTGCTAGCAGTGTAATGAAAAAAAAAATTAGGAAAAAATCCCAATGTAAATAAAATAATACTTTATTATTAAATTCCATTTGGGAAGAAAGAATTATATACAGTGCTTATTTTTACTCTTCCTGCTATTTTCATTCCCACTCTCTAGTATTCAGTTACCTTAACCACTACTTCAGCTACTTTAAAACACTGAAGTAAAATATACTAGCCAAATTCAGCATAGGAAAACAGGTCACAGAATGCAATCCCAGCCCACTAAATCTGCTTAATGCAGACACATTCCTTTTCCACTTTAATCAATACCAAGATTTCCAGGAGATAATATGTTCTGCTCCTAAATAAACGTCTTTGTGTCAGTAATGCCGACCTTCTATTGTTTCAAGAAAGTCACAAAAGATAGAAAAGATATGACTGCAGGACCAGGGCCAAACTGCCTATATGGATATAAAACGTTAAATCACATTATATACATAATGAAGACAGATGCACACAACTAAAAACCCTGAAAGAAAAGAAGAAAAATCAATTATTTTCTGTGATCCCTGCAGTTTAAGTATAGAAATTCGTATCTTCCCAGAAGAATGCAAATGACAGTGCTTTTTTACCTTGACAGCTTTCCTTAAAACACCTTTTTTTGTTTCAGTTTCTAAGGATGGAGAAGAGAAAGGTTTGTGTTATGCTTCATTTTAATTTTTTTATATATATTTCTTACTTGATAACGAATTTTTAAATGAGGAGTTTGCAACAATGGGAGTGAAATCAAAATCATCACAGGGACATTATTTTTTATTTTTCAGAATTACATAGGGTTTTAAAATCAATGCTCTAAAATAAATGTTATCACCACACAGCAACAGAAAATGCTTATTTTTTCAAGGAGCCTACATACTCCTGTGTACAAAACTCATAATCTCACTTGGATGTAAGCATCACCATAGTTAATGGTTACATTGCCTAGAAATTCTGGCCACAACTCTAGCAAGTTAGTATGCAGAGCAGAGGAACACCTGAACAGGCAATAGAGGAGGCTGTGGGGCATGGAAGGGGTAAAACTTGCCTCCCTCTGACCTGGCAGCTCCCTTACATCCCTGAGATACACACTTGTGTGGGAGGGCGTATGCTCAGCTTACAGCTCCTCTCTGCAGGTCTTGCACCTGATGCAGGAGGCTTTCTGTGTGAACATGACTTCAGAAACCATCTCCAGAAAGCTGACCAGTACCAGAGGCTCCAAGCTGACAAGTTAGGCTGCCTCTTGCTTGTCCATGTGTGGAGACACTTTCATCTGCCAGCCCCTGATTTTTTGCTTCCTTGGCTGTACAGTGGCCTGGTGTTAAAAAGAATGGAGAAAAATCCCAACCCAGACTAGCCTATAACTCAGTTTAAGGTATTTACTTGGAAAGAGTCTCTCTTGAGACGTGGAGAAACTTGTACATGTGTCTCCTTCTTTGACCAGGTGGCTATTGTATATGCCTTATCACCATCTTCACACATAGCTAAGACAATCCTGATTTTAGTAATCAATGGGTTATGAGGACTCAGAACAACTTTGCATATGTCTTTCCATGAGATATCTGAATCTCTGACATAAGCATATGGCCAAAGATGCTCTTGAAGAAGCGAGTTCTGATACTTCAGCTGTATTGACACAGTACATGCAGTGAGTCATATTATTCTTAAAAGGCCGTAAAGGATCCAACCACTTAAAGAAATTAAGTGACATAGCCTGGCTCTTGTTCAAGCACTAAATTTGAGGGTCTTATGGCCTTGCATTTTGTATCTGTCCTGCTCAAATAGTGGAGAAACTCATCAGTGTTGGACTAGGTTCAGCAAATAAATTAATACCTGCCTTTTTTGGTGCCAATAGAAAGAGGAGTACAGGAAAACCACCTCCGGTTCTAACATCTTATTAGGATTGGAAATAAAATGAAAGGAAAGATGATGGACATACCCTAAGTGTCTCTATGGCATGTAGACTATATTTCTGACTTCATCGAGCCTTTAATATGCAGTGGTTGCTCTGCTGATAAAAAGGCCTACCTTGTGAGTATCACTGCACTATGAACAACTTAGTAGTACTATGTAAATTCACTTTCTGCCAATTCTTTCTCAGTCACTGGCTGAGAATGTGCATCTGTGGGGTAACAGTGTAAGAGGCACTAACAGCTCACAGACAGGTATTAACCACATGGGAACTGACCTACAGGGAGACTATGCACTATCTGGCCTTTCAGATGTTTGATTTAGAAACTGAGCATCACAAAAGAAAGTACCTCTCAGCAGCATTTCCTGGCCATATCATTAAATAAAGAAAAGACAATAACCATTTAGGATGCATATGCCTCTTGCTATCTTCTCCAAACTGCTTACCATAGAAGTCAAGAACAACACCTCTGTTACAGCAGCAGATTAATGTGAAGGCACGAAATGCACAATTTTAATATATATTTATACATCCTACTGGTACTCAGAAACAAACTATAATTTGATTTGCTAATCTATTCCCCACCTATGTGAGATACCTATTCTTACAGCTATCTAAAACCCCAAATTAGGAGCCCTATGTCACAAAAGCAGCGTGGAAGAGAAGGGAGAGCCTGCGCTCCAATACTCATCCACAGGCCCTACCACAAAAGCCAAACATGTGAGATGACATGCAGTATGCAGATTTTCTTTAATTATCTTTATACAAATTAATACCTGTGTCTCTCAGAACTCCTTAACATAATTGCTTTCACTGGACTCTAATTAAAGGTGTGTGGCTGCTGTTCAGTGTGACATTTCTTTGAGAAATGAAACAGGCTGTAGAAAGCAGTCATATCAGACTGTGGCAAAAATATCTTTCTTGTACTGTTTCCTGGAAGTAGTGGTATTATTAAAAGAATAATAATGGTAATCATTATACAGGATATGTGTACCTTTATTTATTTCATCTGAATAGCCTACTACAGTTTTCTCAAGTCTGCCAATATACCATTCAGAGCCAGTTCAATTACTGAAGTATTTTCTATTAAATAAGAAGCAATGCACTTCTCAAAGAAATCACCTGTTATTTATAACTAAAAAGCAAAGAAATATCTAACCCACAACATCTTTACAAAATCTTACAGTTGAACTGTTAGGTTGTAAACAGAGCCATGTTAATGGGCTCATTCTATAGCAAATTACTTACAGATAGCATAGCAACAACAATGATAGGTAAACTCTTTTAACAAAAATTACAAATTCAAACTGTTCATGAGAAAATGTTAGTCATATAAGTGAAAATTCCCCTCCTGGTAAGCATGTCCAAAATGTCTGGTGGGGGATTAAAATGTAGTTCATTGCCTCTCTCATCCAAGTTCTTACTGTTAGCATGAGAGAGGAGAAGGTTTGGTATTTATTGACTCATGCTATAATATGCTACATATATGAGAGGCAACAATCAATATCTGCCTCACAGTGAGAAGAGATGAACTTCAGTCCTGTTTCATAGGAAATTAAAAAAAAAAGGGCAAAAGAAAAAAAGCAGAAGTCTATAAATCTTATCAGCACCACAGACTCAGTGCCAAAGGTTTTTGTCATTGTGATTAGTCAAGTTTAGGCAATTGTAACATAACCTGCTCAATAAAACTCAAGGTTAAGAGAGTTTATGGAAACTGTTAATTTCCATTAACAGGAAGAAATCAAGCCAATTCCTTGGAGTCTGACCAAATAAGATGACTATAAGACAGTTCCTGGAAAATGAGTGGATGTGTAGCAGTATGTCGTGGGAGGGAAGACCTGCCCCTAAGACTCTCATTTGCCTCTAAGCACTTCATCCTTCAAGTAGCAAATGTGGAAAGTTAGAAAGAGAAGCCTTAAAGAGGCCTCCAGACTTAATCTGGTTCATCTTAGCCTACTACTCCCTCACTTCTGACAGACAGCTTCCCAAACTCTTTCAGATTTCTTAAGGATTTTCAAGGAAGCTGCTTCCCAGGCTTGGCTATCCTTACTTTTTTCTTTGAGTCCTAATTGAAGTGTCCCTTTTTGTAACTTAAAATCATTTCTTCTTGCCTTACCCATACAGGAAAACCAATCGGAACCCAAACTCCTCTTCAAAAGCTATTTTATTTCACATTTGAAGACGCAAACAAAACCCAAATTATTCTCTGGAGAGCATATATTCTTGCCATCATTATAATCGTCTGGAGAACATCTTCCCTGCTCTTCTTTAAACTCTACCTGGTCAATCAACGCCTCTTTTAAACACAGTGAGCAAAACTTGTAACACAGTGTTTAACTTGAAAGACCACACCTAGCAGACAAGATTTACACATCCCAATACATTTGTGGTTTTTGGCAACAGCAGGTAGCTTGTTGACTCATGCAATTTGCATCCACTATACCCTGTAGATCCTTTTCTATAGATGAGCTTGTTCTTCCCCTTGTACTTACGCAGCTGATTATACATGCCTAAAAGTAGAATTTTCAGAATTTAATTGTATCTTACTTCTTTTCTTATCATTCATTTAAAATTCTAATTATCTCCTCCAGGACCTTTCCAGGTCTTCCCAGGGCTCAAACCAGGACACCATGTTGTCCATAGATTTAATAAACATTCTTTTCATTCTATTAGCCACATAATGAATCAAAACATTTAGCAAGTTGAAACTCAGGTCAGAAACAAAACAACCTCCCAAACCAACACAAAACACAACATTATAACTTGAAAACAAACTACTTGCAGCACAATTTTTCGGTATTTACAACTGCATGATAGTAGTTTTGTCCAGAATGTGAATCTGTAGCTTCCTTCTAAGTACCACACAGGTCAATATCAGAAGTCCAAGTTCTGGAAGCGAAGACTTAGCATATCTATTGTTTTGTATTTGACTGATTTGATGCACTTTATGTCCAACAATCCTCCATGATAACTACATTGCATCTAATTAATTTCTAGGTACTTGCAAATAGCTATGATAATAATTTTCTGTTTGTTTGTTTGTTTGTTTTACCAGGAATTTAAATTACCCTGATTTCTAATTCACAAGCTCCTTCTGTCACCCTTTTAAAAACAGAAATCTCATTTGTTTTTTCCCAGACTTCTAAAATCTCAACTTCTATTCACGAGATTTCAAAGGTAGCCTTTCACTTTTTGGGAATGGCTTCATCTTGCTTATTAAGAAGCTTTGGATAAATGTTGGATATTTTCAAATTGGGTGGGTCTAAGTCTTTTGAACACTCTCTAACATGTACTTTCTTTATGTCTGAGAAGTACTTTTGATTTATTGTCCTTTTTTGTTAATTGTATTAATAACCTAAGCATGGTCTTTTTTTGGTGAGAACTAAAACAAGGAACTCTAGAATTTTAGATTCCATCACATTTGAGATCTTTCCCTCTGCTTTGAACAACTGAGAGTATTTTTTTTACTTGTCTTCTTACTAACAACATGATTTCTCATTATCCTTTATGCCTTATGTAATATGCATCTTGATTTATTGATCTTGCCTTCTGACTTATTTCATCTTGTCCTTCAGACTTTGTCCTTACAGGTAAATCTTATTGCTTCATACTTATGTCTAGCAGCTATACCTGTTTTTCATTTCTGCACAGGTCCTTCTCTTACTCAAAGCCATAGGAATACTCCTGAGTTGGCCACACTTGCTGTTTTACTCTACATCTCACCTCCCCCTGCACTGGCACTTTTCACTTGTGGCCTCAGAGTAACTTTGAAGTTTTGCTGCTTCTCTTGAGCAACACTGTCCTGAGACTGATTTCCTATGAAATCCTATCAGCTAGTTGTCTGAGATGACGATGTTCTCCTTGCCTTACCTCTGTAAGTTGCTTCAGGTTGTTTGTACAGGAGTGCCTCATAAATCACCAAGAAATATTGACTTCTGATTTTTTAAGACTTTGTTATAATGTCTTCCCAGTAATACATATGGTGGTTTGTTTTGCTTTTTTTTTTTTTAATGTTACCAATGGACAAAAACCCAAGTGTTTCCTGGGTTGAAAAAAGAGAAAGAGGAAGAGAAAGAAGAAAAGGAAAAGGAAAAGAAGAAAATTAAGGAAAAAAAAAAAAAGAAAAGAAAAAGAAAGAGAAAGAGAAAGAGAAAGAGAAAAAGAAAAAAAGAAAAAAAAAAGGAAGAGAAAAAGAAAAAGAAAAAAGAAAGAAAAAGGAAAAGGAAAAGAAAAAAAGAAAGAAAAAGAAAGATCTTTTTTTAAAAAAAGAAAGAGGTGTTTATCTTTTATACTGTATAAAAACTAAACTCAGAGTTTTGAACTGGTGTATTACAAATGGTTATGAGCAGAGAAAAAGGGGAATAAGGGATTCTTCCAGTGGGCAGAAACAATTATCCCCTCTCTCTCTTTCTTTACTCACCTTTGCAGACATCCTGCATTTTTACAATATTAAGGGACACTGAGAGGCATTAAAGCAGCTCTAACCATAGTAAGGAAAAGCTATCCAATGAAGAACCATAGCTAAAAATGGACTCAAGCAGTAAATGTATTCCCTTAGACAATTCAGGAGCACAGGGAGCGTGCATGTAGTCTCCAACAGTCCCTTTCACAGCGTCTTCTCTACAGCTACCAGGCAGTAGAGTAAAAACCTCCAACCAACTAAAGCTTTTGGTACAGGCTCACAGAAATCCACCCCAGGAATTCTGCAGCATTTCAAGGTCAGTCTCCATGGCAAGGGCAAGAGATTTCCGCAGCAAACGTTCGTCAATCCTGCGGCTGTAATAACGCGCTGCCATCTGCAGCCCCACACCCCCCCAGTCCCCTGTCGCTGCCGAGCTGGAGGAGCCAGAGCTTTTTCATAATTCCGCGGTCACCCACTCGCTCTGCCCAATTTGTTTAACTCTTTCTCAGCACTTTGGTAATGAAACAGGCACAAAACCCACACATGCAGGGAGTTCAAGAGGAAATGTAAAGAGAATTAAGCAGCATGGGTGAGCTCTTGGTAGACTGGATGTTGCCGAGCGCCAGCAGGAGGGAGAGGGGAGCCCAGAGCAGAGCAGGAGAGTAGCAGTGCCATATGCCCACGGCACAGGGAAAGCTATAAATGTGGGAAAGGCTGCTGGACCCCAGGGCTTACTGAAGCCAACAGCTGACACCAGTTTGTGAGTCACTACCCAGACAATCCAGGTTAAGAGTCCAGTGGCATAACACAACTGGAAGAGGGAAGAAAACCAGCATTACAGCAACGTTTGTTTACTTATTGGCACAATATCTGGCATTGCTTTTAACAAAAGAGAAGGCATTTTGTTCTGCTCACATCTCCTTCCTTGCATTTCTAAGCCCCAAAGCAGGCACAGATTCAAGTCTATTTCCAGTGTGATGCGACATCCTGAAGCTGAAAATTTGCCCACATCTCTTCAGACCTTGGGCAGAAGCACATAGGTTTTGCATAATTTGCCCAGATGTGGGAAACTGTTCTTCCCCACGTAAGTGTAAACAAAATGCCTTTTAAGTCAGCAAAGGCCTCACCCACTCGCTCTGCCCAATTTGTTTAACTCTTTCTCAGCACTTTGGTAATGAAACAGGCACAAAACCCACACATGCAGGGAGTTCAAGAGGAAATGTAAAGAGAATTAAGCAGCATGGGTGAGCTCTTGGTAGACTGGATGTTGCCGAGCGCCAGCAGGAGGGAGAGGGGAGCCCAGAGCAGAGCAGGAGAGTAGCAGTGCCATATGCCCACGGCACAGGGAAAGCTATAAATGTGGGAAAGGCTGCTGGACCCCAGGGCTTACTGAAGCCAACAGCTGACACCAGTTTGTGAGTCACTACCCAGACAATCCAGGTTAAGAGTCCAGTGGCATAACACAACTGGAAGAGGGAAGAAAACCAGCATTACAGCAACGTTTGTTTACTTATTGGCACAATATCTGGCATTGCTTTTAACAAAAGAGAAGGCATTTTGTTCTGCTCACATCTCCTTCCTTGCATTTCTAAGCCCCAAAGCAGGCACAGATTCAAGTCTATTTCCAGTGTGATGCGACATCCTGAAGCTGAAAATTTGCCCACATCTCTTCAGACCTTGGGCAGAAGCACATAGGTTTTGCATAATTTGCCCAGATGTGGGAAACTGTTCTTCCCCACGTAAGTGTAAACAAAATGCCTTTTAAGTCAGCAAAGGCCTTCTGCTGATTATTCCCAGCTAAGTGACTAAAACAGGCCTGCTGCTCAAGGACAAATGACAGCAAAACAACAGATGTAGTACAAGGCAGGAAGGATGGGCAACAAGTTATGCATTGCCTCTGCTAGTGACCGCCCTAACTGAGGCCGGTTCAGACGCTTCCTGCGTGGGGCTCCCCCCTGCCGTGGAGTCCGGGGCTGGACTCTGCCTGACTGCCTGGGATTAAGCCTGAGCCTGAGCCAGAGCTGTGGGTGCACCAGGGTTCTGACCCCTGGAACGCTGGGACCTTCCCGCAGCCATAACCCCTGGAACCCCCTCCCCATTTTGCTGCCGGTTGCCAGGGAAACCAAATCGCTGCCAAGTCGCGAGGGGTTGCCCCCCAAAACTACGGGGTTCGGGATCCCGCCTGGTCTGCAACTCCTCCATCCCTCTCCTTTGATCCACAACCCTCTCGCAGAGAGCTCCTTAAGCGCACAGCACTTTTTGCATGACCTCCCTGAAGGACACATCACTTGCCTGCTATAGCCCTGGTAGCCCTTTGCCATTTTTACATTCTCCCTAAACCTCACCCCTCAGTTTGTGTTAACCCTTAATAAACCGGCTGATCCATAAACTAAACATTGGTCTCCGTAGCAATTTTGGGGCGTGGTGCGGGTGCGTTCTAAGGTCCACTCTAGAATAGGGTCCCGTTCCTCTGTGAGAGCCAAACACCACGTGTGACCCTTGGTCTTACTCAACAAGCCCTCCAAATTTGGTGGGGAGAAGTCATGGAATCATCGTGACAGCTGGTACCCCCCTGGCATCGGCTCACGACACCCGAGCACTTTCATTCCAGGCTCACAAAGCTGGTAGCTGCCCCACAGCTTGCCACGAGCTGGTGGTGTGAGGATTAGGGGTTAGGGTACACATACCAGACTAGTGCTCAAAGTCACAGCCAAGCCCAACTTCTCTTAAAAATTGAGTGGGTGCAGAGAGGGATGTTGGTGAAGGGTGGGAAGTTTGTCACATGGACATTCATGAGACACAAAAAACAGTTCACATTTGGCTTGAGTCAGCAAAGGGCCAAAGATCTGCCCAGTCTCAGGACATCACCTCAAGGCAGCAAATGTTCTGCTGCCAGGGAGCAGTTCAGTGCATTACTCATAGTTCACTGCAGTTTCCAGTGCTCCTACATGTGTGCATCAATCTGGCAACACTCAAAACCTTTTGCAGGGCTGGTGGAACCTCAGAGCTGGCATAACCAAAGCAAGCACAGAAGTGCAGAAGGATAAGCAAAGGAAAGGAGGAAACCTTGTGGCTTCACAGTAGACACTTCTGTCTTCAAAGCATTGCTTTAGGCTTGGCTGGTGTTTTTAACGTGGGTAGATATTTCCAGTTTCCAGGCCTGTTTATTTCAGCTTGGCTCCTAATAATGAGACTTTCAACAGTGTTATTTCACTCTCCAGCCTGAGCAACTTTGCCTTACAAACCACTTGGTTAGTCATTCCTGTATAGAGAGAAAACAATGAAAAGTTTATTTTAACAAGAACTCTTAAATATCACAAATCAAAGGGCAAAACTTTCATTAAATTCAGCTCTAATAGAAGACCTAGGCTGAATGGATGCATTTTCACATACCTCTAGATTTTCTTCAGTTACTGGATATACTTTCTTTTCTTTCAAACTTGATGACACTACTGAAATAGCATCTAAGGGTAGTAATTTCTCCTGAATTATCATAACAGCTATCGCAACTGATCAATTTAATTTTGACTGATATGTTAAAGGGATTATAGAGGGACGAGGCTCCTGAATGTAATTGGATTTCAATAGAATTGTGGCACTTAGTTCCTTTCAATATGTAGAAGATTCCAGACTTCAAGACTAAATATTAAAGCTGCTTTAAAAAAAGAAAAAAAAAAAAAAGAGATGACTAAAAAAGATTTCCAAGCTATCCCCTACTTCACTTCAGAAAGTTCTCTCAAATTTATATCATTTTTCACAACATAAAAAAATTATGACATTGAAAAAGGAAAATCTTAAGGACTAGGGAGAGTTTTTATTGAATATGATTCATGAAACATTTGTTTAGCAGAATATATAAGCCATCCATATTCACATTTGTTATTAAAAATTCTGACCCGCTAATGAAAAATTAACAGATACCTGATCTTAAATGAATTTAAAGGTAAGATTAAATATTTAATGATTATCATAATACACCTTTCTAAGATTGTAGATGTTTCAAAGCTTTCCTCCTTTTCTGCCATGTGAGCTGATGCAGATTAACGTGGGTTTTTTGGCACTTAAGAAAATTGAAAATAATTAATCTGTAATGGCATTGATGGAAAAAGTGTTCGGAATGTCAATAAAGTGCTACTTTAACAGTACTTCAAATATTCTACTTATGCAACTTAAGAGACACATTATCTGCCAGACTACACACTTTTCCATTAAGATCTATGGAAATCTGCAGGTGTTTAATTACCTGCTCCCCCATTGTTCCCTGGCTTCAGTAGCAGTTTGAAAATTACCATGTAAAAATTAAAGCACAATTGAACATAATGGTTATGCAGATGAAATGAAAACTTTACCTAGTTTCTATTTTGTATGAAAAGTCCCACACAAATAAACAGGAAGTTACTTTTAGCCAGAAAGAGTTGTTTAAATATTTCCATTAATTTAAAAACATTTCATAGAATCATAGAAAGGTTAGGGTTGGTAGGGACCTTGAAGATCATCTAGTTCTAACCCTCTGCCATAACATAGGCAGGGACATCTCCCACTAGACCAGGTTGCTCAAAGTCCCATCCAACCTGGCCTTGAACACATCCAGAGATGGGAAAGCCACAGCCTTCCTGGGCAAGCTGTTCCAGTTTCTCATCACCCTCACAGTAACGAATTTCTTCTTAATATCTAAGTTAAACTAGCCCTTTTCAGTTTGAAACTGTTCCCCCATGTCCTATCACTACATGTCCATGTCAGAAGTCCCTCCTCAGCTTTCATAGAGCCCCTCAGGTACTGGAAGGTTGCTGTAAAGTATCCCTGAGCCTTCTCTTCTCCAGACTGAACAACCCCACTCTCTCAGCCTGTCTTCATAGAGGTGGTTTAGCCCTTGGATCATTTCTGTGGCCCTCCTCTAGGCCAACTCCAATGGCTCCATGTCCTTCTTATTTTGGGGACCCCTAGAACTAGACACAGTACTCCAGGTGCAGCCTCACCAAAGTGGAGGGGGAGAATCATCTCCCTTGACCTGCTGGCCACGCTTCTTCTTGTGCAGCCCAGGATGCAGCTTTCTGGGCTGTGAGGGCACATTGCCAGCCTGTGTTGAGCTTTTCACCAACCAAAACCCCCAGGTTATTTTCCTCAGGGCATTTCCAAACCCATTCTCCCACCAGCCTGGATTTGTGCTTGGGATTGTGCAAACCCAGGTGCAGGACCTTGCACTTGGCCTTGTTGAACTTCATGTAGTTCACACGGTTTTCTGACTTACAAAAAAAGTTAGGTATCAGTATTGCAAAAATCAATATAAGTCCATAAAATATCTGGGGAAATACTATAAGGAATATTACATACTATGAGAACAGTTTAAATACATGCTCTTTTTTCCCTAAAAGGAGAAGACTGTCCATTAAAGTCTTATTTAATGAGATCACTTGATTTTTCACAGAATTAAAGCATATTTGAAGTTGGAAGGGAGCTCTGCAGGCCATTTAGTCCAACACCCAGAACCAGTTGCACAGGACTGTGTCCAGGCAGCTTTTGAGTATTTATAGGGAGGGAGTTTCCACAACACCCCTGGGCAACATGTACCAGGACTCGGTCACCTTTGCAGTAGAGAAGAGTTTCCTGATGTTCAGAGAAACCATTCTGTTTTACCTTGTGTCCATTGCCTCTGGTCCTTTCATTGACCACCACTGAAAAGAGCCTGATTCTGTCCTCTTTGCACCTTCCCTTCAGGTGAGATCCCCTTAAGCCTTGTGTTCTCCAGGTTGAACTCTCTTTCCTTCCAGGAAAGACATTTCAGTTCCTTTATCATCCTTGTGGCCCTTTATTTAAGTTTCTCCCATATGTACATGTCTCTCTTGTACTAGGGAGCCCAGACCTGGACCCAGCACTCCAGATGTGGCCTCACCAGTTTTGAGCAGAGGGGCAAGATCACCTGCTGGCAATTCTTTGTCTAACTTTACCTGGGATATCACTCCCTTTCTTTGCAGCCAGGGTGCATTGGAGACTCATGTTCATCCTGGTGTCCACCAGGACACTGCCAAGCTGCTCTCCAGCTGGGTGGTCCCCAGCATGTATCACTGCATGGTATTGTTCCTCCTCACATGCAGGACTTTGTACTTCCCCTTGTTGAACTTCATGAGGCTTCTCTCAGCCCATTTTCCCAGCCTGTTGAGGTCCCTGTAGATGACAGCATGAACCTCTGGTGTATCAGTCAGTTTGGTGTCATGAGCAAATTTGCTAAGGGTGCACTCCACCCCACCATCCAGATCATTAATAAAGACGTTTAAAAGGACCCAGTATTGGTACCTGGGATACATCACTAGTCACTGGCCTTTGTAACTCTGATCACCACCTCTGTGGTCCAGCCATTCAAACAGTTTTCAATTCACCTCACTTTCTGCTCATACACTAAGAGCCTAGCACGATCTTTGCTGTTGAAGGCTGAATGTCACTCTCAGTCCTGAAGAGTGCAAGCCCCAGGCTTCCCTACAATATGTTTCACAACTTGTGGGTGCTGCATGAGGCAGTAGTAAAAGTCTCACAGTGGGAATTTCCTCTCTCTTTATACTTACTGCTGTTCACTACCAAGCCTGACCAGCTGAAAAGACATTATTTCATAGGGGGTTCCCAAATTTTGCTGATTTTGCTGAAGCAAATTGGCTTACGTAATTTTGATCTCTTTGCAAAGCTAAAAATAAAATAATTTAAAAAAAAAAAAAAGGCGTGTAAAGGAGGTGATGACGGAATCATGTTGAGAGCTCTAAATATATAGAATAGAACTAAGAGAGCAATAGTTGTATTTAGTAGCTGAAGAAACCTTTCGGAGCATGAAAAAGAAAGAGAGACAAAGACCTAAATTCCATTCTTTTCTTTTCCTATTATACAAGACTGCAGCATCAACAACCAGCAATTGAGAGAAGAGATACATCATTAAACTTATTTATAGCATTAACTACTTTGCATTCATCCACACAAGTGAAACTGTAAAAAGAAGAAAAAAAATATAAAGGGAGTGTGTGGTTCTTTCATTAGCTTGTCTGTAACGTTGGATTGGTCCATAAATTAATGTGTAAAAGAGGACAGAAAAAAAAAAAAAAAAAAAGGAATTCAAAGCTTTGCCATTGTAATTATAGCTCTTTAAATATCAAAAGACACAAAGAAAGATTCCTTTTGAAAAAAGTACTGATTCTCTTGGCAAGCCACTATTAAGTACTTGCATAAATCTACAGTCTGTATCCTGGAAGTTGAGGTGACATTGCTATCATGTCTTACCGGTCTTTTAATGTGACTATTGGTGCACTTCAGTGTTATTTATATATTTTTATCAGGACACCTTGATGAGATAAGACACCTTCCTTCTGTCAAAGGTGAAGGGCAAGGAAGTAGCAACTGAGAAAGTGCGAGTGAGAGAAACAGCCTTGATCAAAGGTCAGATTAATTGACTTGTCTATTCCAGATACAGGCACAAAGTCTCTTTGGTACAACTCAGACACCCACGCTCAGTTTCATCACGGATTTACCAGTATCTCCTCACAGCCCATATGCAAATACCATGTCACAGCAGCAGACGTGTGGCTGCATCCCTGTGTCTTCCAGTCCACACAGTATCTGACCCCAGAAAGCCACCAAAACTACCAGACAAAATATATTAGTAAAACACTCTCTAATATGCAGAGCAGAGAGCATTACCAGGCATTGCAATGACTAAATTAAATGCCACAAAGCTCAGCTCTCACCCCCAATTTGCTTTCTTGCAGACAACCTTTCCCTAGAGTCTCTCAGTAAGTCTCTGCCTTTTGAAGGGTGCCACAGATAACAGATCTCATATTTGACACCTGTCAGGATAAACCAAGGCCCTTCAGTCCTGCCTATTTCACGGATTGCAAGCTTTCTTGGTCCAATCCCATATGAAAGCAGTAGCTCCAGACACTTTCCAAAAAAGGCCAAATCCCACACTGATTGAGATTTCATAAACCAAAATAGTCATTCTCTGTTCCTGAAATAATTCAGAAGCAGGCTTTTCATGAAGCTGAAGTGCTACTTCTACAAGGTTGAGGTCAATACCTGTGTGAGTAGCAGCAGCTTCTAAGGGATTTTCAAGGAGCTGGCTGTTTCCTCAGGCTGCAGCCTCACAGCTCCCAGGTTGCCCAGCAGAAGTTGCCTTGTTAGTGCTCAATAGCCACATATAGATCCCAACTGGAGCACAGTAACATTAAGCTGTAGTGTAAGCACAGTCTGTCTTCTGATTTGACACTTTCAAACAAAACCCAGGACACAGCTTGTCAAACACACAGTGGAAGGAGGGAGTGCTTTAGTGAAACACAGCAACTTTTCCCCAACTGCTAGAAAGATAAGCCAATGCCCAGAAATGGGCACTTGCAGGAAATTTTTTTATGAGGCCGTGGAACCTGGGTGCTCTCCACTTCTTTGTCCTCAAGCATGCAGTCAGAGTAGACCAGATGAGGCAACATCCCTTTTTACTTTCAGGTATTAATATTTCTCTTAAGGTAATCCAGCTGCCAGGAGAGAAATACAGTGTGATCCAGCTGATCTCCCAGGAGGAATGACCTGGGGACTACAGGACAGAAACAGAAAAAATACACCTCAGGCTTCAAAGCTGGTACACAGCAGAAAATAGACCCCAGACCTAGCATGGGACACATCACATAGATCTTCTTCCCATAGCTCATGCTCATGTATTGCAGGTGAAAGAGCTAATTACTCAGTGCAATAAATTTACAAAGCCAGCTACACAGTTTGGGTTGTATCTCTGTCAATGGTTCTTATTTGAAGCAAACTGAATTAAAGATTCAGTGGGAAGAAAAGCAGCTGCTATCACAGATGCTCTAACCATCAAAATGCCCAATACTTTTTCCACTAACTTGCCTGCCAGTGTTGAAGAAAAAGTTCAAGAGCAGACCATTGAGGTACACTATACTGCATGCTTCTAAGACAGACTTGACACTATTTAGTACAACCTATGTGCATTCTTCTTCTCAAGCTAACAAGCCAATTAATTATGAAAGGCAACAGGTTTTGGCCTAAAGCCAAATTACAGTAGTGTCATTAGTCTCTGCTTTGCAACAAAATCAAGAGTCCTGCCTGGATTACATTCTCTGAACTCTTCAGTTCAATGATACTGTGCTGTAGGACTCCAAGTAGGTTCTGACACTTAACACACACATTACAGTAGTAGGCACAATAACAGCAATAATGATCCCGTAATTCTAAAGAATTTTTCATCTTTAAGTATTCAAAATCCATTGTAAAAATGTGACCCCAAAACAACAACACTGTCCAGTGCATCTACCCACCTGAAGATCTTAGGCTGGAGGCTTCTTATCTACCAGCAACACTCTCACTCTTATCCACCCACAGCCTATTCCTGCTCTCAGTATTGCCTCCAGTTTGTCATGTCCTTACCTCTGATTTTGTGCAGATTATACCTAAGGACTGGTGGCTCATGGATTAATTTCAAGGAACACTGTTTTTAGAAAACAGGTGAAGGCTGTATACATTACAAATATGTTGTTTGAATGAAAATACTTATTTTATGTTTAAATGTTTTGTACACTGAAGAGCAGATCATTTGGGTGTACAATATACATTTTTTAAATATACGTGCAAAGAAAAAAAAAATCAATAAGCTCTGAAGCAGAGGCACAATTTCAGGCAAGATGCTGATCCCCTAAAGAATTTGCCCAATTAGGCTACACCTCTACCACAATACTTTTAGGTTTCCCCCCTGAGAAACTTTCCACCCCATTTCATCACCCAGCACTGCTGTGCTACCCCCTGGAGTTACTCACTGAATTGCTGAGCAGGCTGGATAAGCTGCCACGAGCCTCCCAACCCATTGATGCACCATGCAAGGCCCAGTGATATGAGTGAGCTGGCTGCAGCAAGCCAAGCAAATTGTTTTATTCATAAGTTGTAAAAGCTCAGTCTGAATTTCATTCAGTATTATTATAAAGCCTCATAGTTTAAGCTAGTGGGATCAATGGCTCATCTCATCTGATTTCTGCATAATGTGAAACAATGGGAATTCACCCTATGACTTCTGTGTTGCTATTGCTGCTTCTGATAAAATATTACACAAGCATATGAAGGAAACCAATAGAAAACACCTGAGATATCTATCTGCATTAAAGTTTTATTACTTCTGGGATCTCAAAAGGCTTAGGAAACATCACTGAACATTGTTTCATACATACTCTTGAAAGGGTAACATAATAAAACCAAGTCAAATAACACTGAATATTAAATTTAATGTAAAGTATGTAAAAGAAAGAAATACAGGAGGCATTGGAAGAATTATTAAAAGAGAAGGAACAAATAAGTGCACCTGTGCTTATTTTTTTTTGGTGAGGGCTTTTTGGGGGTAGCTTGTTGGTTTCTTTAACTGGTGCATAAAATCATTTTACATCCAAGGAAAGAAGCAATTAATTTTCCTCATTTTTTTCCTGCCTAAATTTGGTTCAGCTGAGAGGTTGGTTATTTCTAACCATCTTTAAAAATGGACTTATAATGTTGCCATCTGTTGGCATATGACAGATATAGCATCCTATGATTCCAGACAGAGTCACAAGGATGCAGAAAATTAAAGGGACAGATGTGAGAAATACATACTCTCATTTGGTTCCAGTGTTCACAGCTGTTCTCCTCAAAGATTTTTCAATCATATAAATCTGTCTTCAGAAGCTAGTACCTTGAAATGTTATGGCATTTCTGGTAATCATAAAAAGCATATTCTAGTAGAGTTTACTGCATTCCAAAACATCACTGGATTCATAAAAATCTGGTTTCCATCAACAGGACACAAAGAACATAATAACATTACTTGTCTACTTAACTTCCCCCTCCTTCACAAATCACAAGCAGAAGGATAGGTGACTGATGCAATGGTAAGAGAACTGCACACGATTTCAACAGATATCTGCAGATACTGAGTGTTTACACAACACCTTGAAAGGAAATCAGCAGCTCTTTCTAATGGTCACTGTACTCTGTCCTGTCCTGGTGTGGATCACAGAGCACATCCCCCCTACCCTGCTGATGTAAGAGCATTTCTTGCCACTGAAATAATTCACTGCTGCTGTGAGTTCATCTCTCTTCATTTGCTGCATCACTCATTTCTTCTTCCAGTGCTTCTGACAGACCGGCTGCCAGAGTTTCCATCAACCGTGAAGATTTTTCCCTCTCCCTGCTTCCATGTCCCAGCCCCTCTACTCAGAGTACCAGCCCTCTCCAGCCCCTTGCCATGTTGGATGGCGTGAGACCTCATCACTGCTCCCAGGCAGGAGATGAAATAACCACAAAACCAGACAGTTTGTTATTCTTTCCTCTCCTACCTTCATCTACTTGTTACCCCTCTCCCCCTTTGGATTTAAACCTTGCATATAATTTTCCAATAACCAACAAGGATTAGGAAGTACATCTTCCTCCCCTGCCCCATCATTATTTTGTTAACAGGAGTGGGGTCTAAGGATAGCTGCACATTTGTGAAACATACACATATGCTTCTGTGGGCAAACTTGTACCTTCTTTTTTATTCACAAGGAGGTTTTAATGGTGAAAAGAGTAATTATGCTCATGGTCTTATTTCACTTCTGATGCAGTGAACCCATTTTCACCTTAAATACGACATACTTCCTTCTCTGTAATACATGACATAAATTCTCTCTCAAAATGGCAGTGTCATAAAAAATTAAAAGGCAGAGTATAAAGCAAACAATATTGGAGCTATGTAAGCATGCTGATAATTCACGTGAACAGTTTTCAGTATTTACAGAAAGCATTGACTGATACAGTTCACTGGCCCCATGAGCACTATGTTAAATCATTAAAGTGTGAGCAGTCTTTATTTGTATTGCAATAATATTCTGTTTCCCTAGCCCAGAACTCTAGTGCATTCAGTGCTATACAAACAACCATGATCTGCATTTGAGCACAATGTTTTGGTTTTTTTCCTTTAAGAAATTATTTAATCTTTAACAGCTCCTCACTTTTCTACATATTTTCAATTATTTTGAAACAGAAAATGACCTGCAGACTGCCAAGTGAAAGTCAGAATTCTTCCACACAGCTCTTGTGTGAAACACAGAAATAAGTTGAGTCTAACTATTGCATATTTCATAAAGGCCAGTAGCCTATATAAATTTCACAATACATGAGCAATTACATGCTTGGCTTTATCTGATAAGAGATAAAAAGGAATAGGACTGTTTGGTGCCTCTTGCTCCCCAGGAAAATGAGTGTTAAAATATCATGCAAAAAATTTTTCCCAAAAAAAGATTCCAAATTTATGATAGAAACTTAAAAAGAACAAGAGAATTAACCCCAGCTTCTTATATTTCAGATGCCAGTAAGTAGTAGAACGAGTGACTTAATGTATTCTTTCTGTGGATTGCCCTCAGCTTAAATCTTGTGGCCACACAGCAGGGCCATCATTTGTGTTGCCATGAGATGCAAACCCAGGGGATAAAGAAAAGACAGTAAAATTAAGGTTGTAATGTCTAATGTGGAGTCTCTCCAAAGTATTTTGTCTCATATTTCATTAGACTTAAAAATAAATTATATTTGTGAACTTCCTACAATTCAGTCAGCAAATGGGGTTAAGCTAGGATTTATTACAGAGAAATGCACACTTGCAGCACATGGCATGAAGTTTTCAAGCACCTTTTTTTCCAGAAGGAGTCAATGTACTTTTCCAGCGTGTGCTGGAAGAACACATCACCTATGTCATCTTCTACAGAAGAGAAAAAGACTAGTCATCTCAGCCACCTCCTACTTGAATCTCTTGATAACATCATTCACTGCTTCCCTCCTTACATAGGCAATCATTTTTCCAGTTCCTAATACCTTCTTGTTGCAAATATTTCAGCCACACTCATTCAGCCTTTGCCTCACTGACCTTCTGTTGAGCTTCTTTTCCCCTCATTTAAACATCTGCCTTTCTTTCCCCTCTCCCGTTGCTTTATTCTTTTTTTCATGCCTTCTTCTGTGCTCCTGGTGATAAATTCAAATGTTGATCTGGATTTAGCAATTTTCCCTCAGTGCAAGACCTCCCATTCGAGTCAATTACTTATACAACTGGCTGTCTCTCAAATTCCTTCTCAAATGATTTTTTTTTAAACCCAATTAATTATGAGACTATGAAGAATAGCTCTATGTGTTGGTTTTCTTCACTCAAACTCCTAGCTGTGGTAGAGTTAATATCACTTAAGTTCAGCCAACTGACCAAAAAAGTCTACACTGAAGGCCTAGTTGCAGTAGGCTAGAGACTGGTAGTTTAAAATTTCTTTACACAGCAACTGTGGAGTTGTTTCCATATTCTTAAGACATGAGTCATGACTGGACACAATCTGCCTCTTTCCTTCCATCAGAGAAATATGTTCATCCTTGTAGTGACAGGACAAGGATTAACAGTTTCAAACTGAAACAGGTTATATTTAGACTAGATAACAGGAAGGCATTCCTTCCTGTGAGGGTGGCTAGATGCTGGAACAGCTTTCCCAGGGAAGTCGTGGATCCATCCCTGGAAGTGTTCAAGGCCAGGTTGGATGGGGCTTTGAGCAACCTTGTCTAGTGGAAGGTGTCCCTGCCCATGCAATGGGGATTTGAACTAGATGATCTTTAAGGTCCCTTCCAACCCAAATAATTCTATGACTAGGAAGCAAGCTTCTGACAGAGGTGGGGTAAAGCTGAGCTGATGATCCAAGAGCTTTTGAAAAATCCTTGGTGCACCTAAGAAGTAAGGTGTTACATAAAAGAGAGTCATCATTATATCAGACTTCAGCTGCACTAAAAAGAAGAGCAGAAGCAACAACCAAATTTATGAGGCACAAGTTTTGTCAGTCTTGTGTCTCATCTATTGTGTCAGGGACATAAGCAGAGAAACACTCAATTTCCTAAATCTTGAAAAGACTCAAGTACAAATAATGTGCTATGATACCTGATACCTGCAAAATCACAATTCTGGCCTTGCATTGAATGCAATTTAATGATTTTTAATTAACACCCAAAAATCTATAAACTTTTAGAGTCCTGGTATATTCATGTTTAGAGAGCAGTTTGAGTAGGGGGCTTCAGTGTGAGGCTGAAATACTTTCTGGTGTCTGCATGCTGATAGGCCTGACTCATCAGCAGAGCACAACCTGGAAACAGTCACCCTCCTCCAGCCCTGACCTGAGTGGGAGGAGGCTGTGGCACCAGGACTATCTATCTGCTCATGCAAACAAGAGGTTAACAGCTCATTATATCCCCTCCAAAACCAGCCACTCCTGATGAATGCAGAGCGATGCAACCCTAGAAATTAAAATTTACAAAAACAAGTGGTTTTCAAAATACTGTATCATGATACAAACATATTTTTTAAAACTTGGTCATTTCTAAAAGTAAAAATGCTTGAAGATGCTCAGTGCTCCTGTGTCACTAGGGTACTGATTATTGAATTAGCATTCATTTCCATCAATACCCAAGATGTTACCATTTCACACACAAGAAAAAGTAATTGCCAAAAACATGCTTTCAAAAACATTCCAATTGATCAGAAAGTGCTAATGAGATGAATCAACTTAGGCAGACCAAGGGGAAATATGTTCCTAATCCCTCACAGCTGAGAGAGTCTGAGTACACAGCAGCCTGCAAACAGTTGTAGCAAAGCCCTGGTTTTTTGGTGGTATTCGAACACTCCTACACCACTGCCACCTGCTGGAAAACAGAAAATACAAGTTTTACTTTAAAAAAATAAAGAAGTACTAGTGTTTAACGATGAAGCTTTAGGGCTGGAAAAGGAAGCATGGCTGGAAGTAAGGCATTTGCAAGGTCCGTGCAGCAAGGCACCTGACTACACCACAACACTGGAGAGACCCCAGGCTTGGAAAGATAACCGTCTTCCACCAGAAGTATCAGCAGCACGGAGAAATACTACTGTTCCCTCTTTAAAAGTGTTCTCCTTCCCCCCAAAATATAAAATGTTCCTTCATCAGGGACAATGACAAAGCTCCTATTAACTATTACTGCAACAGGTGACATTTAAAAAGCACTGACCTGTTGAATAATATTTTTTTAAAAAGACAAAAGAACAAGCAAAAAACTCCAAACAAACAAAAAAACAAGCAAAATTTTTAAAAAATCTATTATGATATTTGATCAAAAGAGGAAACAAAAAGACAGAACAATGCAAAGTCAAGACACTACATTTCCTTTCTCTCGCTAGTCAGTTCAGGTTTTCAGTTAAATTCAGAGGAGTCTCTTGTGACAGGCACAGCTATAAATGACAGAGAAATCAACTTTCCTGGGAGCTTTTTTGAGAGCCAAAGTGCTACTTAATTTACACAACAGATTTACAGTGCAAGGGCTTTATGATTTGCCTTGGCCAAAGGGTGAGTCAGCTGATCAATACGGATTGGAACAGGAGCAGTGAACTTTGCTATGCATTTCTTTGGGAATAACTGACAAAAAAAAAAGGAAAAAAAAAAAATCAGTTCTGAAAACTCAGTTATCAGCCCAAACAACACAGCATCCTTTGCAGTTGAAGAACTGGTTCAAATTTTTCACTTAAAAACAACTCAGGTTTTAAATAGGACAGAAAAAATATTAGCAAAAAAACTTACAAAAAATAAGGCAAACTCTAGGAGTCTCTTTTGGAAAATAATGTTGACTTTGTGATTCAATGATTTTTCACGATTTTTCAATACAACATTGTGCCTTAAGAAACAAACAACAACCCTGAAACTTTAACATATAAATTGACACATCTACATTGTTCAGATTATGACAGGATCTAGAAGACTTGGTCATGAACCAGGACTCCTTTTAGCAGTAAGACAATATAGAAATCTACAGGGGTGGGGTGGCAGGGAAATGCTGGGGAAAGCATCTTTGCCTTACCATGCAGGGTTTCTAAGGTAACAGGGGAAGAAGAAATACAATGAAGTAAAAAATGGTGGATTTTATCTATCAGCTGGCCAGTGAATCATCCTGGTAGCAATGGCAAGAAGTTTCTCTGAGCTGTCTTGGGTTCACTTCACAGAATGAGTGCAAGCCACCCTGACGTCTTGCCATAGATACTACATATGGATGGCTACTTTAAACTAGGCAGCTGTCTAAAAGCCAGCTGAACCTCAGCTCTTCAAGGGGGAAGTACAAGGAAGTGAGATGTTGCTGGTCAGTATCAGCCTTCCTGGTGACGTCATCTAACAATCCTTTTTAAAGGCACAGAGAAGAAGAAGATTTTGAAGGAGGTTATGAAGTTGGTAGCATGAAAAAGAATCATAGGACACCAGGTCTGAAGGGACCTCAAGGATCATCAACCTTTCTTGGTAAAAACATGGTCTAGACAAGATGGCCCTGCACTCTGTGCAGCTGAGTCTGTGTCCAGTGTTGGGAAATCGACCACTTCTCCAGGGAGATTATTCTAATGGTCCTTATTGTGAAAAATTGTCCTCTTGTGTCTGACTGGAATCTCCTTAGGAGTAACCTGTACCCATTATCCCTTCCTCTTTTCCATGTGACTCATTGTAAAAAGAGGCAGGGGTCTCCATCTTTTTTGTAGCCATTCTTGAAGTACTGAAACATGAGGATGAGGTCTCCCTTAAGTCTTCTTTTCTCCAGGCTGAACAAACACAGTTCTTGCAGCCTTTCCTCATATGGCAGGTTCTCCAGTCCTTTGATCATCTTTGTGGGACCCTCTCCAGCCTGTCTGCAGCTTCCTTATATACTGGGGAGCAAAACTGAACACAGTTTTCCAGGTTTGGCCTGACAAGTGCTGAGTAGAGCAGGATGATGCCTTCTTTATCTCTGCTAGTGATGCCCTTGTTGATGCAGCCCAGCATCCTGTTGGCTTTCTTTGCTGACACAGCACACTGGTCACTCATGTTGGCTTGTGGTCCATCAAGAGCTGCTGACCAGCCAGGTAGATCCCAGCCTGTGCTGAACTCCTGAATGGTCTTTTCCCAGCTGCAAGAAATCACATGGTATTTATATGAAGAAGAGAGGAAGAGGGAGAAATTTGCTATTTCAGAGGAAAAAGTCATATTCACTGTAAAAAAATAAATAGAAGGCAGGTAGGCTGGGAAGGAACTCTGAAATTATGCTGTGTGTCATGTGCTACAGAAGAGATGAAGTCTAAGCAGTGGCCTGAAAAAAGCACCCCATATATTTTAAGCTGTGTCCTGCACATTTGAATAGAGCCAGGCTGCAGTTCCCGCATATAGGTAGATATTATAATAACTGATACAGAAAATTAGAAAAAAATTACCAGTGTAATTAGATTGAAAAGAAAATTTCTCTTGGAAATACCAGAAAAATCTGCAACAATTGGCTGTAACATGCAAGAGAGGCAAAAATCATACCCAAAAATATACCTGGTTCTTTGGTGTCGTGTTAGTCCCGAACCATGACAAGGAGTTTTTTTCAGGTGGTTTGACAGCTAAGTAAGTTTGCAAATGTAGAAACAATAGCAATCTCAGACAACTAGAATTTAAATAAAACACCATTAGTTTACAAAAACAAACAAAAGAGAAGAATAAAAACTAAAAGCTGAATGGATTTCCAAATGTCATGTAGTCAAAATCAGTCTTATCAGTGCTAAAAAGAGAACTAGGAAGTAATCACCAGGAGCTCATGGAATTTGCTTACAAGGAGTGTAGGGAAAGAAAAAAAAAAAGGAAATGGACTCGCATAGAACTGGAAAAGAAAAGCAAAATCAATAGTAGGTAGGACTTCCAGTGATCTTAGAAAAGCCAAAGTGAGGAAGGGAGAGAAAAACCCAAGAGGAGATTAGGAAATAAAAACTGATAGATCGACAATCAGAGAGCAAGCAAGGGAGGTGTACTTGATAAGCAATGCTGAAGAAGATACTGTGATGGCTGGTAAGTGGGAACGAAGCAGTGGAGACAGAGGGTACAGTTTGATCAAATGAGCTTTTGAGGGAAGTTTGAAACAAGATGGTAAATCAAAATAAAATGTAAGAGAAAGAAAGTGTGCAGCTAATATAGAGCCAGTACTTGATACCAATGTTAAATCTGAAATATTTGTTTCCACTCAAGTCAAAGGAAAGCACATCTCTGGTTTAGGTTTTTGGCCTATGATCTAGGCAGTCTCAAGAGACCAAGCCTTCTCTTTGCCCAGGAGCCCAGCTTCCATGATCAAATATTAAAGCATATGTGTAACAGAACATAACTAGATAAATGGAGCATCATAGAGAAGAAAACAAGCAATATGGCATTGAGAAGAGATGTTGCAAATGAGGGAGGAAAAATACGAACATTTTCTTTCAGTTTGGGTCTGGAGTCTATCCTGAATTTGAATTAAGTGTCAAGATCAAACATGAGTGTGGTTAATTATTTAAAGATACAATGCTCTGGGGGAAAGCCTTGGGTTTTTTGCTAATTTCTGACTAACTTTTAATCTTTACTTTTTAATTATTTTTTTTTTATTACAGTTTCTTTAGAATAATATTGTAAGCAGTGCATCCTCTGAAGTTCCCATGAGCTCCAATTTGACTGTGGCAAATAACATGCTTTGGAACTCAGAAATATTCTTCCATATTCTGAAAATGATAAACTTGAAAAATGTTGGAACACACTTTTGGTATTTTTCCCCCTTTTGTGCAGTTTCTCTTTCTTCTTATAACCTTGGGGGGCTGTTTCAGATGTAATGGAAAATACTGTATCTCACTTGTTCTGTGCTTATGCCCTTAAGCTCTATGACCAATAGTGAGACAAGTATAAAACTACACCCTGTATTTTGAAAGTGTAATAAACGTTACAAATGCATATCTAGATTAAGTAAATTTTTTCCTAATTCCCTTATCAGTGTCAGAACAACTATGAGTTTTTGATTGATTATTTATATCTAACAGTGTTCATTTGGAGGGATTAGCTAATTCCCCAAACTATAAAGCATTGTCATTCCCGTTCAGAAAGTGGGTAAACTAAGGCCTCAAACAGTTAAGTAATAACATGACAGCAAATCTAATGCAGAAGCTGCATCTCATGACACTTCAACTTTTACTCTGTCCATTGGAATATATAACCTGACATCTAATGCAATGCAATTCACTGTATCTCTTCCATCCCTCTTTTCAAAAAGCAGTGCTTTGCTAGTCTAGTAAAAGGTCCCTGAATTGAGTATTTAGAAAGCAGCTACCCTGACTGTGTAACATCAGTATTCTTTTTCATGTAAGTAACATGAGATATCTATCACAATAAGTATAACCCCAATAATTAACATCAGATGCACGATAAAATCTTCAACAGTAACTGATTTAGACCTGTTACTTGTAGTTAATCAGAGAATGAAAACAAATTTCTGAAAGGAAAAAGTCTCATACTGTGCTTGGCCAATGAAAAGTTTAACTTAGATAATAGTTTCCTATTCATCATTTTATATCTGCAATGGTCACAGAATTAGCCAGTTTCAAAAACCCCAGACTTCTTTGAAGACAGAATTAATCAAGTTGAAAAAAAACTTGTTTACAACAAAATATTTCAATCTGAAACTAACAGCAACCTCTGGGAGAAATAATCAGATCCAAAATTCATGCAGCTGCATCTGAAATAGAGGTAACATTCAGCTTTCTTCAATAACATTCAAGTTGAAGGATATTAAAGATTACACGGCCTAAGCCATAGCCCCTGAGAGGTCTCGTGGTGGGCATCAGCAACCTTTGATGCCACTGGTGTGTGTGAGATCTCAGCCTTTCTGAGGAGGAATATGTCTCTAGGCAACAGACCAACATTTTATTTCAGACATGAAGATCTGGCTCAAATAGCTAACAGCAAACTACAGCTCAATATCAACAACAGGGAACCATGGTTTATGGGCCACAGATTACTTCCATGAAAGAACAGAGTCCAGAGTGGACTGATACTTTCCATGCATAACACAAATCAATATTATGCCAAATACAGCCGCAAGTTAATTTGTTCAGTTTTTTGTTTGATTTTGTTTTTCCTTTAAATGCTTTGCTAGTGAGGAGCTAAGTTGTCAAAGTTCGTAGCGTGACTTCCAACCTGATGATCTCATGAGTGTACATTTGCCCTCAGGAATAAAAGTGTCAATGAGATGAGTTGTTTATCTCTGGGCCCAATGGCAGAGTACAGCTATGAAGGTCAGACATTACATTTGCAAGAAGTGACAGAGTTTCAGCATCAACTTCATAATTTTAGCAGCTGTAACTGAAAACTATGTAGACATGTGAACAACAATAAGGAAGCACAATTACATATGGGAAGATGAAGGTTGCTGTAGTGTATAATACTACATTGCTGTGTATATTGCTACATGACAGTTGGAACTTAACAAGGTCAACCTGTCACCAAAAAAAATTATAATACAATCTTAAGAAAGTAATTACAACAGACAGACATGCCAGAGTGTCCCAGCTTCCATTTGATGCTTTGTCTAGGAATTAAGAATGGCATTATTAGTTTGCAGGAAAAGAACAGTATCAACAAAACTACTAAAGTAAAAAGAAAGGTTAATTCTATTGTTGGAAACTGAAAACCTGTGTATTAACCCAAATGTTGTTTAAAATAGTCATCAAAATTCATCAACCTCCTTTTCTCCTCATTTATGATTACTGCAAAGATAATTTTTTTTTAACTTACATGTCTTAAATTAATTACAAATTCTTAGAATTTAATGTTCATAGAATTTATTTTTTTTTGGTATTTTAACTAAGGAGCTGTTTCATATCAACTGTAAAAAAACAGACAGCAAATGATGGCCAGAATTGTTCTAACAGGAAGATGATAACATGGCTAACCATCCACCAGCAAGTAGGTAACTTGAATGAATGAGTGGGAGCAAGAGTGAAAAGAAAACAAAGATGATATGAAGGTTATTTTAGTTGAAGGCACTCTCTCATGCCATAAACGTGCATTAAAATAAGAAGATCAAAGAAAAGAGATCTCTCTCCTTTTACAAAGCTCATTTTACTAGCACTAGAAAATTTTCAAAATAAAAACATCAAGGAGATTAAGAATATCTGTGACTTGACTTGTAAAAGGTCTTTGCAACCCTCTGAAAAAGAAAATATACTCTTAAATTATGTTGTAAAATTCAGACATACATTTAAGTAAAACATTAATAATCTCAAATAAAGAATCAGCTGGTATAACAGGATTTGAAATATAATTACTATACAGAATGTAAATTTTAATTTTTATTCAAATGGGGTCTCAAACCGTAGTTAAAGTTTTTAACATAAAAAAACCCCAATGTCCCAAGACCTCTGTATACCCCTTTGGATGAATCACAGTAGAAAATCTGTTAAGGCAGATAAACAGTTGCCATTAGATTTCAGAAAGCACAATCTTTAAAAGAACTGAAGCTTACTGGCCCTTCCTTGCTGCCCAGTGCAAAACTCCATTAATTTACATCTGTGGCAAAGTTATTGAATTAAAAAGAACAGTCATTCTGCTCAGCTCTAAAATTTGACAAGCCTGAATATCTCAAGAGTTTAGATGTTAATTCAGTCTTTCAAAAAATTAAAAAGCAAGAACAAGTCCATGTTTTTATGCTCCAGTTTCAGAGCAAATATCCAGCTGCAGGCAAAACATAAAAGTTTGGTTTTATTTTTAAGTCAGTGCAAGACTTTATAGTAACCTAGGACTCTATAAATGCCCAGAATCTTGATTTTAATTGACTGTGTTTCCTTTACAGGTCTGTGTGCATACTCAGTTCTTCCAGGAAGTTTGTTTTTAGAATGACTAATGGATTCATCAAAAACAGGAGAATTTTTGTCCTTTCTGTTTCGAGAAAGTGATCATAATTTGTGAGTACAGAAACACTGCAGGATCATACCTAACAGAACATATTTCACTAATTGTATTGGAATCCTGTTGGAAAGTATTAATTTATTCCCTTCCCCAGTGATTTGTTAACGTAGATGTCGGAGCTGGACTTGTGTATTATTTTGACTGCGCATGATTAATATCCACTTCAGAATCTCTTTGTTTGCATGTTTGTGAAGTTAATTTAGATGCATTCAATACAACAGATACTACAACATGAAATGTCACATTTGGGCTTCTCAGCTGAGAAATCTGAGATATCAGCATCAAACCGAGCACTCAGCCTCCCCTGATCATGATTTCCTACACATAGGTCTTTTACAAGGAGACTTTCACTCTTACCAGTTCCACAGGACATCAATCTCTTTACCCACTGTTGCTGGGTCTGGACAGCCACCAGCCTTACCAGTTACAGGTGCTGCTTGCTTATAATTTACAACTGAGAACCATTCTGGTCTCTTCCTCTGTCATCTTATACTAATGCTCACATTAGAATCATAGAATAATTTTGGTTGGAAAAGACCTTTAACGTAATTAAGTCTAACTGTTAACGTAGCACCCTGCCAAGTCCCCCACTGAACCACTACATCTACACATCTCAAATACCTCCAGGGATGGTGACTTGACTGCTTCCCTGGGCAATCTGTTCAGTGCCTAAAAAACCTTTCAGTGAATAAATTCACACTATATCCAGAAATCCCTTGTTCTGATTCTTTCAAACACAACACTACACAGCTGAGCACAGACAACCCCATGATCTCATGACTATCTATTTAACATTTGGTAAAAATTGCTCTTACATGATCCAGAAAAGTCTTAAGTCCTCAGTATAACAGTACTGATGTTTGTCTTCAACTCTCTTGATATTTTCCAATTCTTGATACTCCTATTTAGTTCAAAACATTGTGAAGTAAATTTTGAACTAAATCTAGCCTTAAGCGACAAGGATCCACGGAGCTGCTCTTTGAGAAGCAATTTACTCCACAGTTAATGACATCCAAGGCTTACAGAGAATGCATACCTCCTTCTTTAAAGCAAGACTGGTTACTACCTCCTTGCACACTATTTACCTCAATTAGCAGCATCCAGACAAGTTAATCCCATCCCTGCTTGCAAGGAGGTTTGCTGTGGTTCAGGAACCGGCATATGCAGAACCCTCAGTGCCAATACAGGCCCTCTCCCAGATGCAAATGCAACACGCCACACCACCCTAATCAGAGGCACATAGCAACACAGGTGCAGAGACAGTCCAAGGAAGATCAGACACCAAAAACCAGAAGAAGATTAAAACAACACAAATGCATTTAAATATTCTTCCCTTTTTGCACCACCTCTGTGCTGCAGCTCTTGAAGGAGCACAGACCATGTCTCATGCACATGTCTCACTGCACAGGGGCTTTCCATGGATCTGAAAGTTGCAGACAACAGATTTGGTTACACAATGTGCTCTCAGGAGCTCATATTATGTATAAACCCTTTGACAGCTTAGTTTCACACCTGTTTTAAAACTAACCCCAGACCTGATATACAAGGAGTTGATCACTGCACAGAAGAGACAGTCAGCAAATGTGTCCCTTCTTACAATACATTTATTCTATATGTGGTATAGGAGCAGAAATGTTAGCATGAAAACAACACTGAGCTGTCTGACTGCAAGTGGGGCTTCTAGCTTGTCCATGAAGTCTCAATTCCATATGCATTTAAACTGTGGACTCTCAATTTTTGTGTGTTTATAGCAGCCTACGTTTTCCAAACTCAGAAGATAGACATTGGTCCTGAGTGCATTTTTATCTTCAGTTAAGTCTTCTTTCAGCAATGCTTAACTCGTCTTCCCTTAAATATTTTATTCTTAAAGAAATTCTTGATTTGTACTGAACTCTGAAGTAATATCAAAGATCTGACGGGTCTACAAGTGATTTCTGTACACCAGAACAATGACTGTAAACCATCCTTTAAGGAACCTTGACGTTTCCAGCCTTTCATATCCAAACACTAAGAAACTTCAGTGCCTTTAATAACAAAATGGATCTGCATGCAGTTTGCCCACTTAAGCAAATGTGAAATAAATAAAAAAATAAAATTGTTGAAGTCCATTCCAACATCCACCCTTGTCAACAAACATTCAACAGCTCTAGAAGGTCCAGCAGAATGATTGTGAAGATGGGATAGCAAAAAACGCAGGTACTGAAAGTTCACCCTCAAAGATAGCAGTAGCATTCAAACATAAAATCAGCATTGTATTGTAGATGCTTTCACAAAAAACACAAACCTGTGAACTGAAGAACAGCTGCTTTTTGAGTCTGATGTGCATTCAGAGTGTAACTAAACAGGAAACATCATGAAGAGGATATGTGATCATCTTACTGCTGCTATTCCAAACTAGAGAGCGGGTATTGAGTGACAGCACAGTCTGGATGCAAACAAAAAGTGGTAAGTGTGCTAAATGATGCTTCTAAGGCAAGCATCATCTAGCTCTAGTTTACAAGAACCAAGATGCCTCGAGTAAAATCTCAACTGGCATTGGCCTGCTCTAGGCAACAAACTTCATCTTCCCACCTCCACTTTCTCCTCCCACACCACAGTTTATGCAACACTGTTGGATTCGGGGAGCACATATGTTTGTAGAGACAGCACATAGCGCTACAAGCTGGCATTTTTTGTGGTGATTTCTAGCAGGTAATAAGAAGAGTCAAATACAGGAATTTAAATGCTTTTTCTTCTTACCCATTTGTTGCGATCTATCTTCTAGTAAGTTTCTCAAAAACATGGAAACACATTTTGTGCACACAGAGCTTGCTTTTGGAAACGTCTGTTAATGTTCTCACAAAGCCCACACAGCTCCAGGCACTGTGCAGACATATGGGAATATATAGACTGAAGTAAATACAAAACAGTAGCAAGAAATATCAGTAGATACAAAAACAAGGCCACTGAAAATACAGGTTAAAAATAATATGGGTTTATAGCACACTTTTTAGTAAACAATACAGCACATTCTAGTAGTGAGTCTGTGCATGGGACAAACTAATGTCATTGGTTGCTCCACAGTTATGTCCTCTGAATTTATTTAGAAAGCTGCCCAGAATGCCAATATAATCAAATATCTAGTGCATCTCAACACCACAAGTGACACTTGTGTAAAATGTACTGAATTTTTTTTTTCTTCAAACTCTAATCTGTCTATTCAGTTAAATGTAAAGGGGAAAAGTGCTGTACACCTTGAAGTCCGAGGTTTTTTTTTCCTTTAAAACAGAAGCAAACAAACCAAACCTCAATGGCTCCCTCTGCTGTCATGTCTTAGATGTTTCATTGTATTTGTAATTTTTTTTTCCTACCCCAGTCAACAAATACCTGGTATATTCACATATCACACAGTGCTCCACCTCTGAAGAGACAAAGACATCTTTATCCAAAAGTAAATTCTTCAAGGTGCAATTAAATAGCTACTTATCAATGTTGGAACAGTAGCATCCCCTCATACTTGCACAGCAGCTACGCATAGTATCAGGAAAAAAAGGTTTGAGTAGTTCATCATCTGAATCATCAGCTTTGGGGGCAAATTGGATTTAACTGCAGACAGAGATATGGATTTTGTCTCTAACAAAGCCAGACCACTTTGTGTGCAGCAACTACAGAAACAAACATTTCAAAGCTATGGGAACAGTCCTAGAAAAAAAGTATGTTTCTCCTTAAACAAAAACAAAAAATCCACAACCAATTTAAAAAGCTGGAGAGCTATACTGCCTCTGGCAAGCACTTTGCCTCCCTCTTTGTGAGTTACCTGGCAGAGGAGAGTAACAAAGGTGTCCTGCCACACCTCTGACAAGGACTTGCCTGCCTCTCAGCATCATTGTAGGAAGCTTAGCAACAAGCACTCCATCAGGAAAATAACTTCAGGCCACAGAAGTCAACAGGTCCCTCAAAATAACCAGAGCTGGACCCCAGAATCTGCCCTCCCACACTTTAAAGAATAAAAAACTCTGGAGGATGCAATTTATTGCCAGCAATGCAAGGGAGGGTAATAAAAATAGTTTTCTGCAGTGCTCAGTCAAAACACAGAAGCATAAGTTTAAGAGGAAAGCAAAACACTTCAGCACTTCATTATCTAGACAGTCTGTGAAAACCACCTCCCCAGGCCCCCACAGGCTGTGCTCCCACCACCTTGGCTGCCCAGCAGAGGCACAGGCTGCTTAGTGACACATTCCCCTAATGCTTCCCTAAAGTATATTTGGTGACTGAGGCTAATGGAATGACTGCAGCGCATATTTCCATACTAGTCACCGAATTTACCCGATTGCTTCTTTCTTCCTTCCAGTCTGAATCTGATACCTCCCAAAGCGGGAGCTATATTTACCTCTCACACACTGCAACATTTGATGGTCTCATGGTTCTAAATTAAGCTGCTTCTGTCATGGCCAGAACCATCTGTAACCCTTCTCTGTCAGGTCTCCAAATCAAACTTCTTGATGCACTCCTGGTGCCTCATCTCAACCATACTCAGATATACACACTTTAATAGCCAATGGTCATCTCTCTCATCTGATGGTGAAACTGAAAGCACTCTGATGTTCCACTCTGTACTTACTCCACTTTTCATTTGGTAGGCATTTAAACTGGTGGAAGACAGTCTTTCTCTCTCCTCAAACTCATATTATACCCAACTGCGTCTGTCTCAATCACCTTTCTACAGGAAACATGATAAAAACTGCCAAGTTTCCACTTTTTCCATAACCTTGGCAGAGCAAAACTATCCTCTAGATTTCAAATTTTGTTTTCTTTTCACTTTTTCCCCCAGTATATTCTTACCATTATGGTAGGCTAATTCACCTACAGGAAGCAAGTCTAGTTTATTCTTTGTGAAGATATACAAGCACCTAATTTATTACTCTTTGTATACAAGCAATGTAATCTATTCCTAACAACCTCAGAGCATAAAGTGGCTTTACTCTCTAGTTTTAGTAGGTAAGGCTCATGCATTAAATTCTACCCATCCAAATTTAAATAATACTTCTAACACCCCAAATTCTGCTTGGAGTTGGACCATCTTAATGTAACAAGAGTTTCTGAAATATTTCAGTTGAAAGATGCCCAAACAACACTAAGATAGCTCCATACTTAAAACATCCCAAATGCCTTCAGCGAACAATCATAGTTCTTTGCTATCAAAGCCTATATCCAGTGAATTTAAGTTTGGTCTTGTTTACTGAGATGGCAAGTACAAATGTCTTCATCACTTTATTACAGAGGAAGACACTATATACAGGTATCAGTGGTGAAAAAAAAACCCCAGAAACAACAAACACAAAAAAAACAACTTATAATGTCCAAAAAGTTAGAGATTCCTCATAAGGCAACTTGTAGTGCTAACAAACACATGAATGTAAGTGTTCTATGCATTTACTTACCCTCCAAATCTTTTAATACTCATGTTTGTAAGAAGTTGCATCTTTATTTCCTCCAATGCAATTTGACTGCTTCACCCTTTCAGGTTTATTGGTATTACTTTCCTGACTGGCAGGGCTGGAAGGAGTGATAATCATACAAGAATTACTGATATTACAAAACAAAAAGAGTTTTTGGGCCACTTACACCTTCCCCTTCATGGTATCTGATGCTGGAAAGCAAGGGCATAGAAGAGGAAAACAATTAGTTAATGCAAGCAGTTAGGAAGCTTATCCTCCATAGTTCTTCAGACAGGAGAACACAGCCTCCCAGAGCTCCTGTTGCATCTATTTCAAACTCTGCCTACAGAGCTGAAATAATTATCCTAACTTAGGATGGTTTGAGATACCAAAACCAGAAAGTCAATTGTATCCTGTACTGCATCAAAAGAAGCGCAACCAACAGGTTGAAGGAGGTGTGAGACCTCTCCACTCTTGTGAGACCCCATCTGGAGTGCTGTGTCCCGGTCTGGAGAGGATCAGAGGGCTGAAGCAACTCTCCTATGAAGACAGGACGAGAGAGCTGGGAATGTTCAGCCTGGAGAACCAAAGGCTCCAAGGGAGACCTTACAGCAGCCTTCCAGTACTTGAAGGAATCCTGGGGAAGGACTTTTTGCAAGGATGTGTAGCAATAAGACAAGGGGGAAGGGCTTTAAACTGAAGGAGGGTAGATATGAGGAAGAAATTGTTTACAATGAGGGCGGCTAGACACTGGAACAAGTTGTCCAGAGAGGTGGTAGAACCCCCATCCCTGGAAACATTCAAGGTTAGGTTGGACTGAGCTCTGAAGAACCTGATCTAGTTGAAAATGTCTGTGCTTATTGCAGTGGGGTAGACTATATGACCTTTAGAGATCCCTTCCAACCTAGACCATTCTTTGATTTTATGAGAACAAAACAAAGAGACAACCCTATCCCTTCCTTTTCTATAAGGCTGTTAATCAGCGAATTAAGCCAGAAAACTGTGGATACCAGATCTCTTCATTTCACCACGCTACAGTTGTACCTGCTGACCCACATAGGTATCAGATGAGGCTGTCACTTTGTTCACCTGGTGGAGGTAGACTCTTGTTTGTTTACCTTGTGAAGGTAGAGTCTTGCACATTTGAACTGATCCTGCTCCAAACTCACCAGACATGATCCAGCTGTGAGTCAGAAGACTGCAGCAGGCCAGGGCTGCTGCTGAGCAGGTCAGTCTGGCTGAGGGCAACCTGAATTGAAAAGTTTATTGCTCTGACCCAGGACTGTGTGGATACTGTTCTGTAAAAGTGGACATGAAGGCAGCATAACAAAGATGACAATTAGATGAGCACTTGCACAGGTAACAATGTAAGACCACAATCTATAAAAAGGACTTTTTCCATCATAGGTCTTGCTCTCACAATTAATAAATTAACTTGGGTCAAGACACCTTTATAACAGCATTAGAATAATCTGAGCTCTGTGTAAATTATAGTATACCTGAAATTTATAATATGTTACAAAAGGGCTTTACCTCTGTAAAAAAGGCTGAATATGCAGATTAAATCTGTAAAATATAAGAGGTATCATCCAACAGCATCTCATCCCTGTTCTGGAAATGGAAGCACCTAGAAGGAAAATCTGGATTCTGAAGCACCATTGCTTTATTTCAATAAGTATTTCCTGCATCAATTACGCTTCAGCTAAAAGGAAAGAATCCAACTTTCACTCAGAAACAAGTTTTCCTTTGCTGATTCCTGCAGGCTCTGACACGAGTGCTAGGGGCAAAATCAGTAACAAAGAGCAAACCCAATGTAAAGCACATTTTGTCTTCACAGCACTTGATTCAGTAGGAGTGCAGCACTTGCCCGCATCTAACTCCTATATTTAGGCAATTAGGAATTTAGGCAATTTAAGCAAATTAGGCAATTAGGAAAGCTAAGGCCTCCTTGGAACTTAACCTTGCAAGTCAGGTTAAGGATAATAGAAAGGGCTTTTTCAAATACATAGCTAACAAAACTAACACTAGAGGCAATATTGGCCCACTGAGGAATGAGGTGGGAGCCCTGGTGACAGAGGATATAAAGAAGGCAGAGGTGCTGAACACCTTCTTTGCCTCTGTCTTTACTCCTGCAGAATTTCCCCATGAGCCTCAGATTCATATAGCCCCAGAAGACATGAAGATAGATGAGGAGTTTGACATGGTAGATGAGGATTGGATTAGGGATCAGTTGAGTAATCTGGACATCCATAAATCAATGGGTCCGGATGGAATGCATCCAAGGGTGCTGAGGGAGCTGGCGGAGGTCATTGCTAGGCCACTCTCCATCATCTTAGGTAAGTCATGGGCAACAGGAGAGGTGCCTGAGGACTGGAGGATAGCAAAAGTCACTCCAGTCTACAAGAAGGGCAAGAAGGAGGACCCGGGTAACTATAGACCGGTCAGCCTCACCTCCATCCCTGGAAAGGTGATGGAACAACTTGTTCTTGGCACTATCTCCAGGCACATCAAGGACATGGGGGTCATCAAGAGCAGTCAACATGGTTTTATCAAGGGTAAATCATGTTTGACTAACCTCATAGCCTTCTATGAGGAAATTACTAGGTGGATAGATGATGGTAGAGCGGTAGATGTGGTTTATCTTGATTTCAGTAAAGCATTTGACACCGTCTCCCACAGCATCCTTGTAGAAAAGTTGATCAGGTATGGGTTTGGTGACCAGGAAGTGAGGTGGATTAGGAACTGGTTGAAAGGAAGGAGTCAGAGAGTTGTAGTCAATGGGGTAGAATCTGGTTGGAGGTGAAGTGCAGAGTTCTGCATTTGGGGAAGAGAAACACCATGTCCCAGTACAGGTTGGGGGCTGACCTGCTGGACAGCAGTGTAGGAGAAAGGGACCCAGGGGTCCTGGTAGGCAGGATGACCACGAGCCAGCAATGTGCCCTTGTGGCCAAGAAGGCCAATGGCATCCTGGGATGCATTACAAAGGGTGTGGTTAGTTGGTCAAGAGAGGTTCTCCTCCCCCTCTATTCTGCATTGGTGAGGCCGCATCTGGAATATTGTGTCCAGTTCTGGGCCCCTCAGTTCAAGAAGGACAGGGAACTGCTTGAAAGAGTCCAGTGCAGAGCTACTAAGATGATTAAGGGAGTGGAACATCTCCCTTATGAGGAAAGGCTGAGGGAGCTGGGTCTCTTTAGCTTGGAGGAGACTGAGGGGTGACCTCATCAACGTTTATAAATACATTAAGGGCGAGTGTCAGGAGGACAGACCCAGGCTTTTTTCAGTGATGTCTAGTGACGTCTAGTGATAGGACAAGGGACAATGGGTGCAAACTGGAACATAGGAGGTTCCACGTAAACATCAGACAAAACTTGTTTACTGTGAGAGTGACAGAGCACTGGAACAGGCTGCCCAGAGAGGTTGTGGAGTCTCCTTCACTGGAGACATTCAAAACCCACCTGGATGCATTCCTGTGTGATGTGCTCTACGTGACCCTGCTCTGGCAGGGGGGTTGGACTAGATGATCTTTCGAGGTCCCTTCCAACCCCTAGAATTCTATGATTCTATGATTTAGTTCTCCTGTACATTTCTTTAGTACGCTTCCTCTGGAATACTGAACAATCAAAGACAGAAACTTTGACTAAATTCTCTCCAAAGGCAACTCATTGCTAGAGCTCAGAGATATTTTTCTATGGGAAAAGAATGTGGGAAGTCTATCGGTAGTCCTTCTAGACAACACCTAGTAACTGAGGCTTGTCAACATTTCTGTTATGTGCAGTAGATTTTGCAAAGTAAACTATATTTTGCCTGTAGAATAATGTAGCATATACTACCTTGATAACCTTTTATATTTGGCTAAATGTTCTTTTCAAGAGAGAAAATCCATGGTTAACTTAGTCCTTCTGAGAAAGTTCTCAATGGACTCTTTTTTTCTTGGCCTTCAAATGAGTCTTATTTCTCCTCCATAGATTTACTAAGTTTTTTTAAAATGATGTTTTGCCATAGAGTCTTCCTCCTTTGAAAGGTCTTCTGAATCTATTCAACATGCAACGAGCTATTTATATAATTCACAAATGTTAAAGCAACTGAACTAATTCATTGAATTAAAAATCCAGAAAGACTCCTGATTTAGCGAGTTGCAGCTAGCTGGAGGCAGCTTATGTTTTCCTTGCTTTTAGGTTGGTTTCACCACTGGCTGTGGTCAGAGACAGGATATCAGATTAGCCAGATCTTTGGTCTAGCTGGCAGATCCATTCATATGTGACACAATTTGTGGGAAGCTGTTGATCGTAAAGTATCTGCTAAAAGAGATGGGTTGAAATTTCGAAGTATTTTTTCAGCCTGGGTGTTTCCCACTTGACTTCCCTCTTCAGGTAGAAGTGACACATGGACCAGCTCCTTCCTACCTATGCATGGGAAGTTCCAAACACAAGAGAACTGCAGCCATCCAGGGGACAGATACTCATAACTTCAAGTCTTTCCTATCTCTGAGATGAAGTACCTGTGCTACACTTAATTTCTGCCATTTCAATCAATCCTAAGACTGAAAAATCCCATTACTATCAACAAATTTATTTCAAGATCCCTTTGCATCCATTTCTACACTCACTCTATGCACAGTTCATCTTGTACCTTCACCCACTAAATAATATCAGTCCCTAATACTCTTCTACCTTCAGCATCCTTTCCCTTGTTTCCATGTATCCAGCTGCTACTGATTTGTATTTAACACTTTTCCCACTCAACAGAAAAAAAGGAAAAAAATAAATTTAAAAGTGTAATAAATTGGCTACCAGCACGTTCTTCCCTCAACCATCCTTGTTTCCTCAGTTTGTCTTAATTACCAGCTTTCAAGTCCGGGGACATCCATTTGTGAAGATAGTAGTGCAAGTGCCTCACCCTTTGCATGTCCTTCAACTCTCCTGTAGAAAATGTGATTTATTATAATAGGATTATTACATTGTCAACCAAATACAGAATAGTTTATGCTGGTGGTTGACTAGATTTAAATGTAAGAATTACTGCATTACATGTTTGCATTCTAGTCAAGTATCTGTTTCTCTAACAATATGAACAGGATAAATGTATGGAACAGGATAAATGTATGGAAACTAATGTTTGCAGAAATAAACATTTTAAATACCACATTCAAGATTACCTTTTGACTGGCTAATGAACAACAATTTCTCTTCACCAGTAATATTTTGATACCGGCATTTAAGAGAAGTTAGCTGTCTTATTTAAATACACCTTAACTACAGTGAATGATTTAAAACTACAGCACAGTAAGTAGCCATTCTGTTCTGTACACCTTATCACAGTGTTACCTAGTGCTTCATTAAATCATTAATCTGCAATCTGTACCCAGAGTATTTTTCTCCCGTATTTCTCATGCATAATTTGAAAGACATCCTCTGCAGCTGGGATGGTCTCATCTGCAATCTCTGCAAAGACTTGGCCTCAGCGGTACCTTAACTTCTGAGGAGCACAATTATAAAAAACAGCAGCTTATTTGATCTGAGAATGAACTATGGATAAGCTCTCTTTCCAGTTTCTTTTCACAGGCTCATTTCAAAAAGTCAGCTGCATTATTCTCCAGGGTCACCCAGGTAGCAGTGCCTCAGACTGACAGTCCTCTTTGCACATTCCTTCATGGGCTGGTAGATGGCTTCTAAGCTCCCAAACTTCAAAACTCATTTGTTCAAATATCTGCACGACAAACATTTTTCTGCACTGCTTATAGATGTTTCTGGGGGATTTGAGGGTAGAGAAAGGAAGAAGAGAAATAACTTCCAATTTAAAACAAATTAATACATTTGATGCTTGAGTTCTCCCAACTGAAAACCAGCTTTTTATTCTTTTTAATAATTAGAATGGTAGGAATT
This sequence comes from Chaetura pelagica, assembly GCF_000747805.2. Lineage (NCBI taxonomy): Eukaryota > Metazoa > Chordata > Aves > Apodiformes > Apodidae > Chaetura > Chaetura pelagica. Next base: position 2,499,731 of record NW_009952893.1, on the reverse strand, counting down.
AAGAGCAGCAAACTCCTTCAAATATTAAAAAAAGCCAAAATACATCCACAATACCAACTCAGTTTCCTACTGATCCCACATAAAAATGCATAGCAAAACAGGGTACATCTGGACATCCTCAATTTCCTCTTACCTTAGGCTTTGTTGCTGTGTTTGCCCCCTGCAGGTGGTAATATCACACAATTCCATCTGTTTCTCATTTTCTTGAAAGATTTCCCATTATCCATCCCACTTGTTCCAACAGTTCATTGTTCTTTCACATACCACAGGTATGATTAATTGAATTGGAAGGGAGGAAAACATCAGAAGAAAAAGAAGGTAGAAAGTCAAAGTGTCCTTTCAAGTGAATTTTCTGTTACAGAGAAAGCAGGTAGGCTCCCTGAATGAGATTAAAGTTCCTCAACAGTCACAATCTTACTTTTAGATCTAAAGAAAGACACTAAGTGAGGAACTCCATTGTAGTGTAATGCTGCAGAAAAGCTGTGTTCAAACTGAGACCTGTCAGTCTACCTAAGAATTCTTGAACCCTGTGAAGACAGATTTGGCACAGAGAAAGCTAACCAGAACATGCACGAGTTAGGCAATGAAAGTGTTCAAAACAAAGCTTGTGTTGGAAACCTTCAGTATTGTTTTTAATGTAGAACTTAATCGTATTTCATTATCTGGTAATTTAATCACTGAGGATAAAAATGATGCAACTTATCAGTAGAGCCTGCTCCAAACACTAACAATTATTCACAGAAATAAACTAGTAACTGAGTAATGTGTTCAGATAACCAACTGAAAATAACTCACTGTTCATGAAATCAGCTGGGGAAGTCTAGTAAACAGCAACAATGTTTACTAGGCAGGGGAATAGCCTATGAATATATGACTTATTTAAATAAAATCGGAAATAGGTTTTTTTAAAAAAACAAAAACAACACAAAAAAATCAATACTCACATTAGCAACCCAAAGAAGAGATATGATAGTTATTTATTAACATTTAAAATAAGCATAAATTTCAGGAACTAAAAACTTCTCTGAATTGTTCTCCATTTGTGGTATTCTTGAAATTAAGAAGATCATACAACTGAAAGACCAAGCATCATCATAAAATATGAAGTTGAATGGAATACAGCTCAAGTTAATAGCAATTAAGTTACATTAACCTGAAGAAATTAAAATACAATTTTACACATTTTTTGATGAAGCACCACACTCACAAGACCCAGTGAAGCATCTCATGAGAACTAAGCTGCAAACCAGTTAAGCACTTGAAAACAAATTGGCAGCCAATTAAAGTACAAAAAAAAAAATTAATAAAAAATCACGCTAATAATTTAGTAGCAATGTTTTCCAGAGAACTAGCAGTAGAAGGATAGATTTAACAACCAATGTATTTCAGTCACACAGCACAAACATCTGAATTTTTAACCAATTCAACAATTCTATATTCCTGGGAAAAGAGATCTCAGTTTTTTCATCCTCTATTTCACATAGCTGCTAATGTGAACTGATGCAAGTACTTGTAAGATCCTTGGGTAATACTGAACAGCAGTTGCATATATTAATGCTTGCAAAATAAAATTTCAGCTTTTTTAACAGTAGATATACAATTACAGTAGATAATGAGAGATCCACAACCTTTTATCTTACCATTCTCTTGAAATGTAATAGTTAAGCTCAAAATAAAGTGAAACCTCCATTTGGCATGCTCAAATGCTTAGTTTGGAAATTTTTATTCATGGACTAAGCATAAGCAAGGATTTCTTTTTTGATATCTAAGGTTCTTTCAGATGTTTGCAGAACAGGAAGGAAAGGATGCATAAATTCAGAGTTTAAGATTAAAGTGTAACGCTTCACATATGAGGGCACAAATCAAGACAGCTTGTTCATCTGAAAGCCCACAAGCTCAACTTAAAATACAGTAATCAATCTAGAGTATCTTGTTTCATTTTACATGAATATCCACTTCATCCTCAAGATGTACATAAACTTGTGCAGGCAGATAAAAAGTTATAATATCCCTAAGTGGATGAAATTCAAAACAACAAAAAAAACAAAGTAAATTTTCTCAAGTGTAACAAACTAATTTGACAGTCAAAGGAAGATGATAAGTGCAAATGCACATAGGATATGCAAACAGCTTATAAACTCTCACTGTTATCAGTTACCATCACCACTAAAATTCAATGACTGTACGCTCTTTAAAATTCCAATGAAAACATGCCCCTTTCCACCTTCTGAACCAAAATGCTGCAGATTTCACTTAAAAAAAAAAAAAAAAAAAGCATACACCAGACTGAATTAATCCAGCTATTAAAGCAGTATTTCTCTATTTACATTGTGGCAAATGGGCTAAGACAGAGACAAGCTGAACTAAGCCAGGAGGTTTCCTCTGTCCAGAGAAAGAAATACATGAAGTCAGGAACGTTTTTGTAGATCATGAAAACAGCATCCAACGCCAGACTTTCCTCATGGGCATCCAAAGGAAACAGCAGACAAAAGACATGACTGAAGTCTTCCCAGAAGGGGTAGGGAATTAGGAAGGAATCCTTACTTAGATGGGTGTAAGAAATTGACTGCCTTTTGAATGTCTGAATAAGAATAGATTTCTGGAAGAAGATACTTGAAGACCCACCCATTTAGACTCCGCTTGCAGCGTGGCAAAACAGCTTCTAGTGAAATACATAAGGAAATTGATTGGAGAAGACATTCAACTTGCTGAATTTCGACTTGTGCAGAAGGACAAGGTCAGAAAAGAACAGGTAATACAAACATTATGCATTCCCTTATAATAAACAGCATTTTATTATTAATATTTGGCTTAGACATCCCTAGACACTGAAAGTATCATTAATGAGAATGCTGTAGGATTATCACATTAATAGAAAAACTGTCAAAAGCCTGGTGTGGACACAGATTTAACTTTGTGAACTGAAAGGTTCATTTTCATAATATTAAAATGCACCTTATTAAAATATATAAAGTAGAAAAGACAGTATAGAACAGGTGTTTTGAGGAAAACATGTCAGCTGTACACTAATATTGTGATTTTATATGAAGCTAAACTAATTTTATTAAAATTCCTATGATCCATACAGAAATTCTTTCCTCTCCCATACTACACTAGGGTGGATGGGTCAGGCTGACAATAGTATAAATAATGATGTGAATAGGTTACATTCACTGAAATTTTCAAACAGATTGAGTAAAATCAAATGGTTAACCCTCATGGCAAAGAACTCTCATTTAAGTTACCTTACTCCAAATGCATACAAAAACGAACAAAATTTAAATCAGGTTTTGCTGCAATTGAATGGAGAAGAACTGCTCTATATCTCCCTGAATTTATCAGTAAATTATATGGTTCTTTGCCTAGCAAAATAATAAACAAGACACTGAAAAACTGGTGGTCTCCTTAACAAAGTGGTTAGAAAATGAGTTCAAAACTCTTTGAAATAAAATCAGTTCCTCAAAGATGATGATTTGTATTTAAATGACTAGAATTATTAATTTAAAAATCAGTGCTGCAGAAGATTCAAAGACTGTTCACACTGGATTTTCACTGTGCTAGAATCAGCTGAAGTATTGAAGTATCCTTCTGGCAAAAGAGCCACCACTAGTTTTGAAAAATCTAGGTAACCGCTACTTAATTAATTCAAAACACTGTTGCTTAACTTCGATTCAGCTAGGAAAGGTACACTGACACCTGATAACATCAAAACTGTTTAAAACCTCTTATTTAAGGAATATACTTCAAGTGTGTAAATTCTTCTGTGATACAGAACTTCGAGTAAACAGTGACAAATGTGTAAGATCCTTTCTCCTAAAAGTAACATTATTTGCACTGGACTAAGAGCTCAACATTGTCTTTCATTTGGTGCCACAGATTTGCCTGGGATGAGAATAACTTTGGCAAAGGGCTTTTGCATGCAAACTTTGCAGACAGTGGATCATGAAACTGCCAGAGTACCCAAAAAGAAGAAAACAGAGCATATGGATTTATAGAACCAAGTATTTGATAAATTAAGCCTAGAACAGGAAAAGACATGAAGCAGTGAATTTTGTCTAGTTATGAACATTGAGTTTTTCCCAATCTGAGACCCTCAAAATAGAGCAGTGCTTGTGTTTTCCTTAAGTCAGCAACTTGAGCATTCAACTGACAGAAATTTCTTCTCAAAGTCAAATACCCAAAAAAACTATGTTAAAAGATGCTGTGTTTACAAAGCAAAGAAACATTCACAGGTTAGCAAAGCTCATATGACTTTCAATTGTCCCACTTTTGTTGGCAGGACAAGCCCTATTGCAATAACTTTTCTCTGAGAGTTCTCAGGTCTCTTCAAAATGGACAAAGTAGCCAAATAGTAAATATTTGGCATTTTTTCCCTCCTGCTGGTATCACTAAATGTGCCTGGTAACACCGTATCTAACCAGACACTAGCAAAATCTTACACTGAACACAGAGTTGTGGTTGTTTTCCTTAGGAAGCCTTTCCCAGTTTTAAACGTGCTGCTTCACCTCTGCTTCACCAGTCCACAGGTGTGTAGTTATATAGTGCAGCTATGCGTATTGAACAGTGGGTATCTGCTGCTAAAAGCACAATTCTTCATCTCCCTCCTGCCATCTCCATTCTAAAAATCTAACCTCACAGAACTGCTCAGACTGTGAAAACAGCAGAAAATGTCTTAACTAGCTCAGTATGGCTCACGGGAAAACGAATGTGGACACATCAGAACAGAAAAGGTGTTCCACTGACTCCTCAATTAGAAAGTTAGAAAACAGCCATTAAAACAACTTCGCTGTATTGAAAAAAATCAGATAAAAAATGTATTTCTACATTTATTTGAGATATTAAGCACCATTCCTTTTCTTTCTGGAAGAAAAGAACTTATGCATAAGGAAGCTGAAGGCTAGAAGTTTCACATGTCCATTAACTAGTACAGCACTCCATAGCTGATTTTACAATGTTATATACTATTTTTACAGTACTTTATATGCACATAAAATTCCTTTGTATTTCAGTTGCACATACTAAACCCTCAGCAGTCAGCAAATCAGTCGCAACATAACTAACAGCATCAGCAATTAAACTCTTCTATTTGTAGATTTGCTAACAAACCTGGAACAGTATAAGAACTGTTAGAGCTCTCTAAATGTGATCACCTTCTTCTCTCCCAACCCTCTCTCATTTTCAAAGCTTTCAAAGCCTTCAACAGAGTGATGAACCCATTTTATACTAAACCTGATTCAATCCAAGAGCAGTGCTCATGCTATTAGAATAAAAAGAGGCAAAGGGTAAAGCAGGAAATACTAACAAAGCCTGCAAAAATATGAATATTGCAGTGGAAGCAAACTAAGGTTGCACATGCACTCAATTCCAGAATGCCTGATTCCAAGAGTAGCTTTTAACTGGAAACTTCTGTGCATTTTCACAAGATATTTTTGTAACAAAGAAGCAGGAACATGCTGATCCCTCTAAGGATCATCAGAAGGTCTACATTCTTGGGACTAACAACACTGACCTTTGCCAACTCAACTGATCAATGACAGTTGGAATAATAGGCAGTAATCCATAAATCAGCCAAGATGAGGGAAACAAATAGCTGTACAACCTGTTAGCAAGAAACAGAAATGCGTGGAAGCAGCCATTTTTGGGCTCAAGCCAAACTTAACAGGGTTTGAGTTTGAAACTTTTACCTCCTAGTCTCCTTTTACAATGGGCACTCTTATCCCTCCCTTACCCACTTGCTATTCGTTACACTTCTGTATTTAAGTGAGATTGCTTCTTTTCTCAAAATATGGGAGAGGCTTCCCTTTTGAGCTTCCAGAAAACTGGCAGTAAAAATTAAGATTCTTATTTGCTACTCCACAGTCTCAAGCAGTATTTTAAATAACGAGCAAGAAATAAGTGTGTACTGAACTTCTTGTGTTTGAAACATTAAAAGAGTGGAAGGAGCTTAAGAAGAAAGTAAAATATAGCAAAATAGTCTATATTCAAAACAAACCTTTGCCACTTCAGCTCCAGAAGTTCAATTGCCAGAATCTGTAAACGTAGGACTTGAAACACAATATAAACATCTGTGTTGGACAGTAAGACATGAAACATATTCACATAATCTGTGGTATTGCTATTTTAAGCTATAACATATCTGACTTCTACACTGCTGTTCTAAAAAGAGAAAGCTATCCTTGGAGTTTGGTACAGGCTGTTCAGTATTTTGTACAGTCAATACACCCGCTTAACATTTTTTTTTAATATTCTCTTCCAGCAGATAGAATGTGTTGCTGTATTAATTGGAACAAAATATGTAATTTTTAGAAATTAATAACTAGTATAGAACTACCCAGCTTAATGTGTATTCTAAAATTCTTGTTGCATGGTTCTAACAAAAATCATGTTAACATGGCCATGAATGTGTCATCTCCATGGATCAAAGTATTCTTCTCAAAATATTTGTTATTTGGGGAAAAGAACACCTAGATGTTGGGACAATGAACAAAAACATTTCAGAAACAGAGTATATGCTTGCTAAACAAGAATTATGTTTATTTAGCTAGTGAATCACCTAGAGGAGTAAATTTTCACTTTCATGATAGCAATCTGTCAGGCTTGCAAACACCCAGAAATAGGAATTAAAGATTATTTTAAATGTAGTTATAAAGGTCATAAAAAGTCTGATTTAGACTGAGGTACATTTACTCAAAACTGAGAATCATTGAGTGGTAGCAAACAAACAGTTCCTCAGACAAATGCACTTTTTTCAGTATACATGTTACAGAAAAAAATGAAAGAAATGTGCATTAACTGGTGGTGTCCACCAAGCTGCATATGAATATTCTCTTACACCAAACAGTTTGAAACAAGGGAAATGTCATTCTAATATAATTTTATGTTACGTTTCATTTGGCTAAATTGCAGCTTAAAGTTGCTTTGCCATATTAAAAGATTACTACAATAATTTTCACATGAACATTTAGACTTGAGTTTTACTCCAGGACTAAATATGGCATGATTTGCTTTTAATCTGTTGAATAGCTAAAAACTGACAATTAAAAAAACTACAACAAAGAAAAAATTAAGTTGAAGCAATGTGAATCTCACATCATTGAACCACTTCTAATGGTTAAATGTTAGTATTTAACAAATTCAAAGAGTTAATGAATCCTTGCATTCGTTCAGTCTCCTGTGCCTTAGCTAGGATGCATAAATACAAAAGACAGCAGATACTGGTAAAAGCTTCAGGACAGAAAGTGCTTGACGAAGGTACAGTTCTCAAGTGTGTTTGGTGAGAGAGTATAAGGGCAGATGCACTGATGAGAACCATTACAAGAAGAGTCAATTTTGTGTTAAGTGTTCAAAGATGTCACCTTAAGCAGAAAAAAAGCTTTAATAACGTCTTCTTGGACATATTAGGCATTTCCAGAGTCTACATCATTAGTGTTGTAATTCTAGCAGGACATCTCTGTATAGTTATTGTTTGTTTCTATTTCTCTCCTGAAAAAAACAAAAACAGAAAGGAAAATCATATTAATATACACACTTCAACATTATCTGCTTTCCTCAAATTACAGCAGTTGCATTGTTTGCATTTTCTCTAAATCAGACAACAACCTTTCAAGAAAAAGCTTCTCTTTTTTTCATGAGCATGAAATACCTAGTTCAAGTCAACTTCCTAAAAAGAAACACGATACATCAAACCAAAAGTCAAATGTTTTTAAGAAAAAAAAAGCCATGAAGGTTTTATAATGTTACAGTTAAATCACTTCAAATAAAATATATTGCACAAAGTTAACTGAGTAAGAAGACAAAGGCATCTACAAGCAAGGCAAGAAAGCAGCACACTAAATCTTCTGCTTGTCAAAAAGAGCTCTGCATGAATTAAATATTCTATTCTCCATCCATTATATCCCTGAAAAAGTAAAGATCATATTCCCATGTATTTCATTCAAAGCCCACTGTAATCAGATGTTTTGGTGCACTTAATTAAGTTCAAAAGGTAAATGAAGAAGTTAGCCTAGCACTTCCTTCTCATACAGACACATCACTCAAATGGCAAGAATTACAAATATTTTTTACAAATTGCTTTTTATAACAAAATGCAAAACCAGTGAGGTAGGAATGGCTGGAAAAAAAACCTCACTTGAATACAAGGCTGAGTTGCAGTCAACACCACCTTTCCCACAAAGCCCTCACAGCATTGTGAGATGTTGCATTTGGTGTAAGAGAACAAAGTGTAATCTCTGTAATACAAACAATGATAAACAACTTTGTATGGTTAAGGGTTAAAATATTAATTGTCCTGTATCTCTATCAGGGACTAACAAATTCTTCTTCTGTATTAAAAGTCTAGCAAAGTAACTAACATTTTCAGTGCTTTACCATGATCCTCTGTTTTCTTCACTTAGTTAAAAATAGACTTAGGCATTATTACTACCTCTAGGAGAAATATAGAAACAGATCAGTAAACTTTATCTCCTTATCTTCATTACAAATCTTCTAGAGTGTAAAAACACACTGTAGTTTGACTCCAAGATCCAATAGCATTTCCTTTCTTAATATGTACAACTGAACACATTATAGAAATGGTTTAAAATACCTTCATAGAAGAGAGGTAGGTTTCATCCCTCATTTAAAAAGAGAACACAAAACTAATTTCCAGTATTTTTTTTATTATTGCATTACACAGCATGTTATAAATGGAACACACACTTAGCAGGAAAAACCAAAATAAACCAGGAGGCATCTGAACAATGATATCAAAACCACTCTGTATCTGATTCCATGCTGAAACTTTATAATGCTAGACACTATCAAGTGCAACTTAGCATATGAAAACAAATTCTCCCAAAAAGACAGTACAATGAAAGAAGAGGATTATGTAGCATTTATACTGGTAATTAGAGTACAGCTCATGATCTAGTCCTGTCCAAGACAGATCTTAAGAGCTGCTTGAGGATGACCACCAAAAAAGTTAATCTTGTGCAGAGCTCCTGGTCACTAATCAGCAGCTCATGGTCCCAGCAGCTCTGTATCTAAGACTCTTCATTCTCTAGAGTAGAACCTCAATAAGTTTAAAGCGAGAACAATACTTCCACTATTATGCTAGGAAACATTTTTTCCTAGTTCAAAGAGACATGACTAGTATTTGCATAGTAAGGTACGATTTTTAAAATACGAGATTGATACTATCAGTCATTAATACAAACTGGTATGTTAAGATCGAATAGTGCATGTCTAGGCTGAAAACAGATGATCACTGGCCCCATGCCTCACTATGCATGTAAGGCATTCAAAAATAGCCTGCTCACACACATCTCAAATTATTCCTCTACTATTAGCAGACTTCAGCTGAAAGAACTGCACAAAGTGCTGAAAAACACTATTGTGATATTAAGTAGTAGCCTATGAAATGGCAGTGTTAAATAATAAAATGTCAATATTTTAACAATTTTAAATACCCCCTACATACAATAATTAGTTCCTACCTGCAAGTTTTACATATGTGACCACTGAGTCAAGCTGTTTAGAAAGCCTTTCTCTGCACTGCAAACTGCTGCACAGTAAATTCACCAACCTTTGTGCAGCCCCTGAACTCAGCATACATTTCAGTTGATAAAATTCAAATCTCCAAGTTACATGTTACTACATTTATTTTTAAATACTTTACAGAAACATTTGACATTTTTCAACGGAAGTGGACTGTACATTCTTCAGATATTGGTATCAGTAACATCTGGCACTCTGTACAGCTAAATAGAGAGAGGAAACCTGATCTATTCAAACTGCAGGTAGTGGTATTAAACTCAAAAGCAAACTTAAATCCCCTATAGCTCTGTGTCAGATAACACTCACCACCACTGCCTTCTCTCTCAAAAAGTATTAATCTTCTTTTTGGGGTGGCTTTTGTTTGGTGGTTTGTTTTTATGTAAACAGTGATTATGGACAAACTAGCAGAAAACTTAGCTCAAGCAGGTTTCCACCATCAGAGTAGAGGAAGTTTCCAGTGTACCAAGTAGATTCCACCACATTTCCCTTTCATGTAATATCTCATCTCTTACATTCAGATGAATCACACAGAATCACAGAATCTTAGGGGTTGGAAGGGATCTCGAAAGATCATCTAGTCCAACGCCCCTGACAGAGCAGGATCACACAGGAATGCATCCAGGCGGGTTTTGAATGTCTCCAGAGAAGGAGACTCCACAACCTCTCTGGGCAGCCTGTTCCAGTGCTCCGTCACTCTCACAGTAAACAAGTTTTGTCTGATGTTTACATGGAACCTCCTATGTTCCAGTTTGCACCCATTGCCCCTTGTCCTACCACTAGACATCACTGAAAAAAGCCTGGGTCTGTCCTCCTGACACTCGTCCTTAACGTATTTATAAACGTTAATGAGGTCACCCCTCAGTCTCCTCTTCTCCAAGCTAAAGAGACCCAGCTCTCTCAGCCTTTCCTCATAAGGCTTCATCATCTTTGTGACTCTGTGCTTCCCTGTCCTTGAACTGAGAGGCCCAGAACTGGACACAATATTCCAGATGCGGCCTCACCAAGGCAGAATAGAGGGGGAGGAGAACCTCCCTTGACCTACTAACCATATCCTTTCTAATACAGCCCAGGATGCCATTGGCTTATTGGCAATCTTAGGGGTTGGAAGGGATCTCGAAAGATCATCTAGTCCAACGCCCCTGACAGAGCAGGATCACACAGGAATGCATCCAGGCGGGTTTTGAATGTCTCCAGAGAAGGAGACTCCACAACCTCTCTGGGCAGCCTGTTCCAGTGCTCCGTCACTCTCACAGTAAACAAGTTTTGTCTGATGTTTACATGGAACCTCCTATGTTCCAGTTTGCACCCATTGCCCCTTGTCCTACCACTAGACATCACTGAAAAAAGCCTGGGTCTGTCCTCCTGACACTCGTCCTTAACGTATTTATAAACGTTAATGAGGTCACCCCTCAGTCTCCTCTTCTCCAAGCTAAAGAGACCCAGCTCTCTCAGCCTTTCCTCATAAGGCTTCATCATCTTTGTGACTCTGTGCTTCCCTGTCCTTGAACTGAGAGGCCCAGAACTGGACACAATATTCCAGATGCGGCCTCACCAAGGCAGAATAGAGGGGGAGGAGAACCTCCCTTGACCTACTAACCATATCCTTTCTAATACACCCCAGGATGCCATTGGCTTATTGGCTACAAGGGCACATTGCTGGCTCATGGTCATCCTCCTGTCCATCAAGACCCCCAGGTCCCTTTCTGAGCAAAATCCTTGCCCCAACTCTTGCCATGCTCTTGCATAAAAGCATCACTGGTCAATTTAACTTCCTTGACAAAGGCCAGCTTCCCTTCAGAACCAACCATGGTAAGGTTACCTGGCTTTAGGTGGAGTTTATGAGCAGAATGTGGAAATTAAGTAAAATTAAAATTAGAGCAATGTGGGAATGCATCAGGTGGTTAAAGTACCTTCCAACTGCAGACCATTCTAATAACTTTCTAAACAAACTGACAAGACCAAGTAAAGGTGAACTTAAAAATGCCTAGGCCTTGAAAACACACATGGATCTAGTGCAAACAAAAACTTGGTCTGAACTGCAAGGCTGACTTGCCATATGCATTTATCTGAATTCAGGGCATTAGTCATTTATTACCATATTTAACAAAATCTCTATGCTATCAAAATTTCAAAATTCATAGCAATAAAAATGTTTCCTTATTTGAAAGAAACTACTGAGATGCACATAACACTAACTTCCAGAACTTTTTTGTCAAAAAGAAGGAAAATTAAAAAGCCTAATTTTGAATAGCAAAAATTCAAATTGTAGCTAACAATAACAAGCTTCTACAATGCTCAGTTGTTTTGGGTTTTTTTCTTGCTTTTTGTTTGTTTGTTTGTTTTTACAAGATCCCACAAGCTGAAGCTTATGATGAAGGAAGAGAGACCTGGAAGAAATTTTGCTTTTTTACAGAAGTTGCACATGCACGCATTTCCAAGTGTCCATTTTGAAAGCTATCCAGGACTGCAAACTTGCAAAAGCTAACTGCAGATGGTTTCCACATGCACTTACTTCCAACACAACCAGCAACACTTGCAAAAAACCCTCTAGAATTTTCCCAAACTTTTGCATCTTGCTGCAATATTAAAAATATACATGCCTGAAGCTGTCTACTTTGCCCCTCTTCCAAAAGGCATTCTCACAGCAGCTCCAGAAGGGAATGTGCACCACATCTTAGTTGCTTCACTGCAAACTGTGATTTAATCTTCAGCTTAAAAGTCCTGCTCATCTGCAATGTAAGCTAACATGTCAGACTGCATTCTGTGAAGTGAGGCACAGGCACACATCTCCTCTGCCAACTCCACTGCGTAGGCAGAAACACCTGGCAGAGGCAGAACAGACAGCTGTAGAGGTGCTGAAAAGAAGCCCCAGCAAAGTTCATGAAATCTCACTTACTAATGGCATCAGCCATAATCTGCAGTTTATTACACCCCAGTGTACCATTACAGCTATGACAGTGTAAACATTGACCTTAGTGCTTAAGAACCACAATGAAAAACAGATTACCAAGAAAACTGAAAAGTGATAGAAATAGTTTACTCAGTTTATAACAAGGATCTCACTGGCTGTTAACATGAACTCCACTGCTGAAACTTTAAAATTGTCTGAAGTGAAGGTCCTTCTTAACTTCTCACTCTTGGATTTCACACTAGACAGGGTAAATCTGCTAAAGATAGATTAGCCCAAAATCAGATAAAAATATTTAAGTACATTTTTATGAAATGCACTTCTGGGAATTCTGGGAAGATGGGAGGGTAGAATCAGATAGGAGGGATCCCTAGAAGCTTTACATGTACCTAGACATTTTTCCTGTGGAGATGCCATCCCTTCCCTAAACATTTATCTTCTATTCTTTATTCCAACATGAAAACTACTAGGCACAAATCAAAAATCAAAGCCAACATAGGAAGTCAAACAAGGTTTTACAACTTCAGAGCACCTCTTTCTCCCAGTAAGCTTTATGGAGTAATATTCATCTGATACCCTGCTGCTGATGATGATCATTTGAACTCCAGACACTAAATAGGGCTTTCAAGCATATAAATATTAAGAAAGCCTGAAAAGCTACACGACCTAGACTTCTAATTTATGTATTCTGCTTATTAGTTTTGATGGCATTTTACTTATTTCAGTCTTTTAAACATAGTTAGCAACAGCAAAAATGTGCACAAGTTACAGTAAAAAGGTAAATAAATTTCAATTTGAGCAGACATGCACTGTTAGTAGCACATGGAGAGACCATATTAGTTTATTATGATAACAATAAAAGCAATAAGAACTTAATCCTGATCTGAAATTCCATAGCTCACTAAATAACACTCAGAAGGCAGAGGTGCGAAAAGAAACTTTAAAGATACCATATGACAACACACAAGGAAAGCCTCTGCAGAAACCAAGTTTGAACTCCATGAGGCAAAAAGCCCTTCCAGTCTTGTTTTCCCAGGTGGATGACTTCACTGATGGATTGGCCAATTCTAACTACCAGTAGCAAGTGCTGTACATTGTACATTTTGAAATATCAGACTTTAATTAGCTACAAGACAGCCATTTCAGCTAGTTCATTAAAAATAAAATAATAAAAACCCAACAAATGTCTAGATCCTCATTACTGCTTGTTAACAATATCCACAGTATAACATCAGATTTTGAATACTGTCAACAACAGGTAGTTTCTAACTGCATCTACAGCAATTTGCACTCAATGATAATCACTGTCCTAGCAAAGGGAGCAAAAAGATTGACCTTTGTTAATTTTTCTCAGACATTCATGGACATCAGCAATATCTCATCTAATAGTAGCCTTGGAAGGGAAACGAAACCCACTGCATGGCCTACAAAATACAGTGGGGAAGAATTTCTCAGACAACTTTTCTTTAAGTCTTACCACTCATGCTCTTTGCATATGTATAACTCAAATTCCACTCTGCCATAAGATTAACTTATTTTGGTTTCCATTCTATTGTATATGAAAGAGCAATGAATGTGCAAGTTTATGCTTACTTTTTCACAGCTTACTGTAATCCCTAGGTACAAAAGCAAAACAATAATTTTAATTACCTGTCAATATTAAGTACAGTACCAGACTTCTGAAAAGGTGCTTTAGAAAGAACTGGGCTCATACAGCTTCATCACCTGATACAAATTTTTGTAATATATATAGTTTTCTACTAGATTAATCAGAAGGTTAAAGCAAATCAATTTTGATACAAAATGTAAACAATCCTAATTCAATTAAATATACAGAATCACCTTTACCAGATATGCAAGATCTGTTCTAAAGTGCCAGTTTTACCAGCAACATATTACCAGCAATCTTCACTCAAGTTTCTGCTAACTAGCCCATCTGTGTGGCATGAATCAATGAAGCAAGGCTCAAGTACTGCATGCAGTCAACACAGGTTGCAACTTCCTTGCAATATGCTGATGTAGATCTTCCCTACAAGCTGCAAGAAAAGCATCAAGTATTCTAGGTAATTTGTTCTTAATAGAGCAGTGCAAACTGAGGAGTTGTAGCAGGAAGCAGAAGGCTGCTGCATGATTTTTAATAGCTATTTGTTTATATTCAAGAGACTTAGTATTACTCCTTCGCATTAAAAATCACAACTCAAAAGACATGGCATTTAGAAAAGGTGGAGCTGTTACAGATCCAGGTCACTTCAAGTTTGAAGTCTTGTCTTAGGCAGCTACCTTCATATGTAAGAACACTAAAGAATTAAAACACCAAATGTTATTGCTTTCTTAATCGTTAAGGTAAACCATTTGGTTGACATTCCTAGCTTTTCCAATAGGGGTCCCTATTTTACAGGAGATACTGGTCTTCAAGTCCCAGAGTCCAAGAATTTTAATCCACTCTGCACTAAGCCATAGGCTTGACTTTGCAGAAAGAAATTTCAAATGAATAAGAAAAACTCAACAAAATCCATACAAGTGCTACTATCAACTAAGACTGCCTTTGAGTATAATTACATTCCATCTCTTTCATGCAACAGTCCAAAATTACGCTTTCCCTGTTGCAGCATCTTGTCCCTTCTCCGAGAAAGCCAGGCCACACCACTACACACTTACACAGTAATTCTGTATAGTATCACTTTTTAACATCAAATTCTCTCCATCCTATCCCCAATCTGTAAAAAATTCTAGACACTAATTCTGAACAGAAACAACTGACTCTACCAAATGCACAGAAAACAAGCACATTTGAAATCCATGTGCCCAAAACAAGAGAACTTGCAGGTCATTTTTCAGTGTCTCCGGAAGACTGAAGATGCAAAAGCAAAATAAGATACTGTAAATAGGCCCACTATCACGGGATGAAAATTCCGGATCAGTATGTCTAATATTATTATAGCTGCAAATAATCCTCTTCTCCTCAACCCATACATACATATTCATCATGCAATCATCAAGTGCAAAAAAAAGTCTTCCGTTTCTACTTTGACCCTATTGTCAGACCTGAGACATATTAATTTATAAAGATGAAACTGTAGATACACATCCAAGTTCAAAGAAACTGCCAAATAACGGCCACTGAAACATCACCAAAACAATATAGGAAATGCACAACTTTCTCAGAAGATGCTACATAACCTGTTTTATGTAGTGTTTTGAACATCTTTTATATGTACATACACAAA
This sequence comes from Chaetura pelagica, assembly GCF_000747805.2. Classification (NCBI taxonomy): domain Eukaryota; kingdom Metazoa; phylum Chordata; class Aves; order Apodiformes; family Apodidae; genus Chaetura; species Chaetura pelagica. The sequence continues at coordinate 2,484,062 of NW_009952893.1, read as the reverse complement.
CTTTATAAAGGTGTCTGGTACAACTGTCATCTAACTACATTAAAAATGTTAGTTAACAACCTGTTTTCACTGATTCACACAAGGACTGTGGATGCACCTTTATCTGACTTGGTTAGGGGGGTAAGGAGTGTCTACAGTTCACTCTTAATGGATGTTTTCTCGCTTCTTCTTTCATTTAATATATTTTTAAGAAATATCAAATCAAGAATAAAGTCAGCAATGTCCTAGAATGGAAAGGAATTGCACTGCTTAACACTGCAGCCTAACTATAACCCAAATATTAGAGAAACAGAAGTTACATTAGTATCAAAATGGGAAGAAAAAAAATGAAATTACTCCTTTTGAGAGTTTTAGCTGGATCAGCATTCCTATTGCAAGATACGTAGTAAAACAGGAGAAAACTAACTTTTTAAATGCTTATTTTCCTGCCATTTAAAGGCTTTTGGAAAAGTAAAAAACTCCAAATGCAAACTAGATACACACCAATATAGTGAATTCCTCTGTTTTTGCCCACGGATTAAAAATATTTTTCTGAACTATCTCACTAGGGAGACCATCTAACTCATTCTGCAGTTGCATGGAAACATGACTTTTTTTTTTTTTTTCCATTGTATGCTACAAAAGTAGAATTCTGCACTATAAAGCAACTAATTGTAGGACAACAGGTACTGGAGGCTAACGAGCCACCATATGAGGGCAAGGAAAGTGAAATCTTCCAATATCTGGGTTTTTAAACACATCAACATTTCATTTTGATCCATACAATTCACTGAAGATCAAGCGTATAACTACTATTACAGACTTTTTTCTTTTTAATACATTTTATTGTCCAAATGTAATTATGTCCTCTTAAATGTCATTATCTTAAGAATTTGGTTCCATTTTTTTAGACCTTATTGCTACTGCTTTCTATTGAAAGAAAATCAAGCATGGTTGTAAGTAATCTGCACACAAATATCCACATTTAAAACCACAAAGCAGTAGTTCAAACTAAGGACTAATACACTCTCAGATTATTTCAATATACTACGGACAGAACTCATGAGAAACATCACTGATTTCTTTGCTCCTTTGGTGAAAGATTACTGCACTTGAACATTTAAAATAAGCCGCTGGAACCTGAGCCATAAGAAAGATGTGAATGATTACTGCACAAATCTGTTACCAGCCTCAATTGTAGATACCTTACCTATACCAGGGTCACATCAAAAAGTGGTAGATAACTAGACTTGTAATATTTACACTTAAAGAGATGATTCACAGTAATTTGCAAGTAATCTTTATCAAATGGCAAAGTTACTGATGTTTCACCTTCATCACAGATTATTCACTGCACTTTTGTAAGTATATAGCCATACTTTAATACAACATACTGGTAGATCATATTCAAAATTAATTATTCATCCCCTGAGTTGTTAATATTAAACTTTGATAACCAATTATTTTAAAATAAGTTAGCTGGAATGATGAACAGTTATAAAGTAAATTAAATCCATAAATCACATGCTGTTTACCATATTTAGATCACTTGATGTAGGAAAGTTAGTTACCACCTATGCAAAAACAAAATATCAACTGAACTTTAAGGAACATGTAAATGGCTATTGCTGCTTGACACATTCAATATTTTATTAAAGCAATAAGCACATTTTCCATGACAGAAACACTGGAAAAAAGTTATTGTCACAGCTGCCAAAGGAAACTGTTATGAACTTAATTTACACAGCTCTACCAACAATAGAAAGTGCATTAATTTAAATAAAGCTTCATAAAAGCCCAGCTGGCACTAAGTAACAAAGGATTACTCAACCATAAACCAGAGCTTACAATACTAATTATTACATTTCCAAATTACTATTGAATCATAAAATAATAAACAATTGTATGTTTATAATTCAAAGACAGGTTGCACACTGTGTGATTAAAAAAAAAGAAAATTAGGGGTTTAAAATCAGAACTCAACCACAAGAGAATGAAATCTTCCTAGTGTCTTTGTAGTGACGGAAGACACAGCAAAGGCAGAGTGACTGAATGCCTTCTTGCTTCAGCCTTCACTGCAAGAGCCTACCCTCCTGAATCCCAGACCCTGGACATAATAGATAAGGTCTGGAGAGAGGAAGACTTTCCCTCAGTACAGGAGGACAAGGTCAGAGGCCACTTAGCCAAACCTGACATCCATAAATCCACAGGCCCTGATGGGATGCATCCACAAGTTCCAGAAGAGCTGGAATATGTTATTGCTAGGCAACTCTCCATCATCTTTGAGAGGTCAGGGAAAAAAGAAAAGGTGCCCGAGGACTGGAGAAGGGCTAATGTCATTCTAATCTTCAAAAAGGGCAAGAAGGAAGACCCAGGGAATTACAGGCCAGTTAGTCTCACATCCATCCCTGGTAAGGTGTTGGAAAACATTGTTCTGGACATCATGGCTGAACACGTAAGGTCATTCTCCCCCTATACTCTGCCCTGCTGAGGCCACAGAGGAGTTGGACTAGATGATCTCTAGAGAGCCCTTCCAACTCAGACAGTTATAGGATAAAAACTCTCAAAAACTGTCATTAGTTTAACTTGGATTTCCTGTATCTTAAGTACATATGATGAGGCAGCTCATTCTGGAGGTCATCTTTAAGCACATGGAAAAGAAGGTTATCAGGAGTAGCCAGCCAGATTTACCAAGAGGAAATCAGGCTTTATTAATCTGTTATCTTTCCATGATGTTGTGAATGAACAGGTAGATGCAAGGAGACCAGTGGATGTAGTGTACCTTGATCTAAGCAAGGCTTCTGACACAGTCTCCCATTATATCCTCATGAACAAGTTCAGGAAGTGTGGGGTAGAAGAGTGGATAGTGAAATGAATGAAGAACTGGCCAAACAATAGAGCCCAAAGACTCACTACAATCAATGGTGCAGAGTCCACCTGGAGACCTGTAGCTAGTGGAGTCCCCCAGGAATCAGTACTGGGTCCAGTCCTGTTCAACATCTTCATCAACAACCTGGATGACGGGACAGAGTATCCTCAGCAAGTGTGCCAATACGAAACTGGGAGGATTGGCTGATTCACCAGAAGGCTGTGCGACCACTCAGCAAGATTTGGACAAACCGGAGAGCTGGGCAAAGAGGAACCTAATGAAGTTCAACAAGAATGACTGAAGAGTCCTGCATCTGGGAGGAAATAACATCATGCACCAATACAGATTAGAGGATGACCTGCTAGAAAGCAGCTCTGTGGCAAAGGACCTTGGAGTCCAGGAAAACAAGTTATCCATGGGACAGCAATGTGCCCTTGTGGCCAAAGTCAATGGTATCCTGGAGCACATAAGGAAGAGTGTGTCCAGCAGGTAGAGGGAGGTTCTCCTCCCTCTCTACTCTGCACTAGTGAGACCACATCTGGAGTATTATGTGCAGTTCTGAGCTCCCCAGTTCAAGAAGGACAGGGATTTACTTGAGAGAGTCCAACAGAGGTCTACAAGGATGATGAAGGGACCAGAACATCTGTCTTATAAGGAAAGGCTGAGAGACCTGGCGCTGTTTAGTCTAGAGAAGAAGACTGAGAGGGGATCTCATTAATTTACATAATTATCTGAAGGGTGGGTGTCAGGAAGGAGGGGCCAGTCTCTTTTCAGTCATGCCCTCTGATAGAACAAGGGGCAATGGATGCAAGCTAGAGCATAGGAAGTTCCACCTCAACATGAGGATGAACTTCTTTACTGCAATGGTTACAGAGCACTGGAACAGGCTGTCCAGAGAGGTTGTGGAGTCTCCTCTGGAGACTTTCAAGACCTGTCTGGATGCTTTTCTGTGTGACCTGCCCTAGATTCTGTGGTGGTCCTGCTTTGGCAAGGGGGTTGGACTTGATCTCCAGAGGTCACTTCCAACCCCTAATATTCTGTGACTCTGTGGTCGAGGTGTATCTCAAATTCATTTACAAAGAGAAAACCTCACTAGACATGCAGCTCTAAAGTAATTTTTTATGATTCATCACAAGACAAATTTGTACGATGCTGTAAAAGAGTCAATGCTTACTACAATGCAAGTATTTTCACAAGTATGTTTTCTCCCAATAGTACTGGGAAAGGTAACTGATAACAGAGAAATGCAGAGTTCAGTACTGGAGTCATACAGACTGTATGTTTCCCTGAAGATTTTAAAGGAAACAGTAATGTTATTTTATTACACCAATATGCATAATTACAGTCATCTAGTTAAGAGATCTACCACATGCTGAATGTAGTCCTTTGAATTTTAAGTTTAGCATACATAGAAACACTACTAATATTCTATTTTACCCCCTCTTAATTATATTTTGTGGCTTTTACCTACTATAGTGGAAATAAAACCACAAATAAAACATATTAGCTTCCTTTTTTTGTTGTTCCTTTTTTTTTAGGAAATGCACTATCAGAAAAGTCCAAAGAATGATTCTGACACTGTACAAGTCATTACTGTATCACTTCTGTGTTACAAAATTGTACAAAAGACATTGAATCAAGGGTAAAACCTGCCTTTCACTGCAATAATGCTTTCAACGTTTTCCTTAAAGCAACATTTGAACTGAACTCTTATGTTAAATAAAATCATCTTCTCCTGTAATTTCAGATCCTTTTTTTTTTGACATCCGGAAACCATAAAAAATCTAAACTAGATGACTTCAGTTACAGATAATACGCTAGATTTGGTTTTTGTTTACTTTGAAGAGTAACACGTCAGAAGGCTGCTTATGACAGCCTGTGTTAGTACTGTGGTTAAAACACATGCCTGTGTTGACCAAACAAGTTAAAAGAACTTAACTCTTCTCATTAAGAGCTGGTTATATCAAGTACAGACCCTTTAGGTAAAACACACCACATTCTGCTTCACTCACACAAAGAAATTCCAGTTGTATGAGAAATGAGAAATAAGGTTTCCAAACCCTGCAAAACCAGGAGAGCTACTATAATGACATTGATTTCTTACCCTACGCATGGCTTCCTCCTCCTCTTGACGCTTCTCATAATGTGCAAAGTCATCAAAGATTGAGGTGGTATGCTTGAAAGTAGCAATTATTTTAAGCACTTGCTTGGCTTTTTCTAGGGGTACCTCTTGAGTGTCCCTCGAATTGGTAACCGGTTTGTTGTCATTGTTTTCCAAGCGAATATGCCGCAGTTGATTATTGGGAACGTCTTTGACAAAGATCCATTTGACATCAAACTTCCCCTTCCACTTATCCTGAGACCAGACACCAGCATATGCATTGTAGTCCACAACAGACTTCATCTCAGCCACTCCACAAAAGTGTCCACTGCCATTCACACTGAAGAGTAAATAGAGTGGGCCTTTTCCATTCAGGGAACGGTAAGCAGCATCCAAGCGCTTATTACCATGTTCAGTACTACACCAGATAGAGTACTTAATGGAGCGATGAATATCGTCCTCTGAATAACTTTTGATTATAAACACACGTCCATTCTTCAGATTCCAATCGAAGTCTTTGGGATTGTAGTTGTTTATGGCCTTTAGTTTCTCCAGGACTGGGTGCACTTCTGCACCAGAAGGTGAGGAGCTGACAGATACAACACCTAAACCAAAGTTCTCACTACCAGCTCCATTGTTCTGGCTGAAGCCCACACCCCTATTACGAGGAGCTACCCAACGGTTTTGCAGCTGTTGCTGCTGCAACTGGTGAGGCTGGGCCTGCTGCTGAGGTCCTTGTTGCTGTTGCGGTTGTTGTGGCTGAGGCTGCTGTTGAGGCAGTTGGCTTTGCACCAGTGGTGGTGGTTGAATTAATGGCTGAGGCTGCTGGATTATAGTCTGAGGAGGCAGTACTGGTTGGGCTGGGGGTGCTTTTACCACAGACCCTTTGTCATCCCAAGTTCCAATATTCATGTTGTGTTTTATAGGTGGTGGTGGTACAGCAGGGCCCCCGATGCCTACATTACCTTTAGGCTTGAGTTTCGGCTGAGGTTTAGCAGGCTTCCTTGCAATAGCAGCCCATGAGGTTGGTTTTGGTGCTGAACTGCTAACTGGGGGCACGCTGTTTGCTGCAATGCTTGTCATACCTGTACTGCTCAGAGCTGAACCTACAGTTTTTGTTACAGCAGCTGTCATATCTCCACCAATTTTCAGTCCAGTCATGCCTTGCTCAATGCTGCTAATCCCAGGCACCTTGTTCAGAGTATCGCTGCCAAATCCAGCCTGTCCATCTGCTATGGCTCTCCCAAGAGAACTAGGTGGGTAGCCATAGCTGCTGCTGTAAGCAGAGCTTTGCGTTGATTGTCCCTGAGATCCACTTGTCCCCCATGTAGAGAAGTCAGCATTCCCAGGAAAAAAATTAAATCCATGCTGCCCAAGAAATGGAGGGGTATTTCCTAATGCCCCAGGTTGACTAAATACACCATCGGGTATGTAATGGTGTTCACCATTACTCATCTGTCCATAAGTTGTCAAGTATGGCATTGGAGGGTCACCTGCAGTTGACCATGCTGCTTCGCCTAAAGAGTATGGAAATCCAATGGATGGAGCATAATAACTAGGCATGTATGGGTCTGACATTGGTGGATAGCTGTTACTCTGCAAGAAAATAAAAACAAAATTCAGCAATACAGACAATTATGCCCAGGGAAAAAAAAACAAAAAAAACCAAAACAAAACAACACAGTCCAAAACATTTTTAAGGATTACATGAAAGCATTTGTAACTTCCACCATTCTTTCCAATGTAAAGCATGAAGAAAATATGTTAGATATGGCCACTTTTTCCTCAAGAGACTTTTTCAAAGCACAAAAGAGCTCCTTTTTTATTATATATCATCTTTATTTTCAGTTACTTTTGAGTGCTTCGATGTCAACAGTATCAAGAAAATAACAAGCTACATTAAAAAACAAATAATAACTGCAGTTTTATAAATACAGAAAAATAGCTGCAAATATAATTTAGTTTTGGTATTCTTGTCAAATTTTTCACTTCTAACTGGAGACACCTGCCAGAATATTATAGTGAAACAGATGCAAGGATGCCTTTTTGTTTCAGGAGGAACAAGAATCAAACCGTAACGTTTCCACACTATTGCAAATAGGCATTAAGCACAATCCGTGGTCCAGCAGAACAAAGTTTTCAGATTCCACTCCAAAAACACCTGGGAAACAACAGCATTTACTTCTTAAGAAGAAAGATCTCCAAAATATTTGAAGGGCTACCCCCATTTGACTTCTGATGTTGTTTTGGGGAAAAAACTGCCCACGATCATCCTCTAGCTGATGCCTCCTTAATGTTGTATCATTTGAAAAAAAAAAAAAAAAAAGGTAAGCAAAATTCTCAAAGCCTTTTAATAATTTGCACTCTCTCAAGACTGCTACAACTTACAAATTAAGTTTAATGTAATGCATATTAACTTTTGATACTAAAACAATTCTCAGCTTTGAATATAAGACATTCAATTCCTGGCAGAAGAGTTATACCAAAATGTAGTAACATTAAGCATCAATCTATTACGCCATTAACTGTGAGCTACTTCTACCACCTTCAAGGGAAATCACCTCCAAAAAGTTATCATTTTCTCAGTCCAACTGACACTCTTTGTTTTGAACTGCAACGAATATATGATTATTATATTACAGATTGAAGGTGTGGGGTTTTATTTTGGGGTTTATATTTTGGGTGTTGGGTTTGTTTGGTTTTTTCCCCTCAAGCTTCTTGTAACTCAATCTTTCTGAAGTGAGAGCACAAGTACAAAAACAGAAGACAGCAGAGGATGCTTTTAAACAATGTTCTCCAGAATTATCAAGATTACTTCACCTGTTTAAGATGTCTTACAATATGATATGACAGAAAATTTTATTTCAATGGATATTCAGGCAAGTAGGTAATGCTAAGAAATATCACTGAAAATTTAATTAACTCTGGAAGTCAGCTGAACTCCAAAATGAGCTTCAAGATAGCAAACTTACCTGATTTGTCTGACTACTTAGATATGGCTCAAAATCATCATCATTTACTGCATCCTTTTGATGAATCGAACCGTTTTGTACTGAAACTAAAAGTAAATCAGTATTAGGTACACTCTGAAAAATCTATTATGCACTTTTAATCTAGGTAACTTTTCTTAATTACTTGTATACTGAAATACTTGTGCTTTGCTGAGAACTGAACATATTATTGTTAAGAACTACTTTCTTAAATTTAAAGAAAATAGCTCAATTCTATTGATGATCCCAATCAGATCTCAGGAGAGGTCTGGAAAGATGCCAACCAGAGCAGACTACTTCTGACCGTCCTTTTCTGAGGTCCACAGAGGAGAAACTATAGGCACGCTTTATTTGTACCGGCAGTAAATCCAGCATTTCCAGAAGTACCAGACCAAATGCAAATGTTCAAACCTACCACATCAGACATATTCAATAGGTTCAGGGAAAGCTGCAACATACAACTTTCTCCTGCCAGGAAGAAAGGCAGTTACCTGCCAATACAACCATGAAGGGCACCAATATTAAACTATTTAATTTTGTATTTCCTACATAACTATTATACTGTACTGCATGAGTGGCATCTCTGAAGCTCTGAGGGCACAAAGCGAGGCAGAAAGAAGAGCTAAAGTACCCATGGGTTATTACAGTCCTTTCCCAATGCATAAGCCACTATACGCTGGAATCTCTCCCTACCTGCTCTTCTTGGTTTCCTATTACCTTCAATTTTATCTAAGGCATTACACCTACCTCAGATTTTCCAGATGCCTAAATTACCTGAAGTGTCTCTCTACCCTCCCCCAGGCTACTATTCAAACAAAGCCAAATTGAACAAATGTCTACTAAGTTCCACTATTTCCCATGGTGCCAAGTAGAACAGGGACTTTAACCAGCAATTTGCAATTATACAACTTGAAGATTAAGACCTCTCCTCCAAAATAGCTTCCTGTTTTTCCAAACAGAATTTTTTTGTTATGTATCAAATAGGCTCAGTAAAAAAATATTTATCTATAGTTTTACTGTGATGACAGCATAAAGTTACAACAAACCCAATTTTCTTACAGCTGGAGATGCTGAGTTAGGAGCTGATTCTGTTTTCCCCCTTTTAGCAAAAGCTTCTGAAAAGTACATACAACCATGTAACTAAACTTTCAGCTGTGTTAGAGTTACTGTTTAAGGGTGAGTTTTTTTCTGTTCCATTGGGGGTTATTTAGGGCTCCCAAAGATCACACTGAAAACCAAGTGATGCCTGGATCCAGTCACTTTTTTTTTCATATTTGACTTTAACATCCCTAAAACAAACTGCCTTCAGCGAATTAACCTAGCTGAAAAAAATTACAAAGAAATAGATATAATCCCAAGGAATAACCAAAATTCTGGAAAAATGTATTAACATTAGACAGCAGTAAAAAGGCTAAAAATTAATAATTTAACACAGAACAACAAATTATTTTTTTCAAAACAAGTATCTGGGAAGAAAAAAAGCAACTCATGTACTGAGAATCTTCTTGACATTTTAAAAGGCTCAACACTTGGCACTTCAGTTATTACAAACTGGTACAATGCATTTGTGTACTACCCACCACGAAATGTGACCAGCAATGGTGAGCACAATGCATTTTCACACTTGGTTGAACAATATTCCCAGCTAAATACCCAATTCAAAATAACAGTAGGTGTTAAGGCTTTTTTTCCCTAAGTAGTTTCAGTTAAGGTCATTAATCATCCTGAATTAACACACAATGGTAACCTATTAATGAGATGGAACACTGTATTTCTCTTTATGTTTAGCCCAGTCACACAAAGGATGAACCTCTGAATCTTTTATGCATGTCATGTCTATTACTTAACCAAACAACATGAGAGCACAACTTGCACATAGAATTCTGTTAGAATGAAAAACATAGACAGTGGCATGCAAGTTCTTTAAAAGCATGCAACCACAAATAAAGAAATAAACAGCTGCATGCCAAGACTAGAATCCTATCAAAATTAACCTCCTCATACTCACAGCTAATCTTCATAAAACGTGCATCTGCTGTGTTTATTGTTTCAGAGGTATCTAAAGGTCACTTAAGACAGTATTATTCTTGGTCTGCCATTACAATGAACATAGAAAATGTATTTTATTTCCTATTAATTCTGTATTGAGATCTTAAAGCCAGGGACACAAAATAGTTCTACATTGACATGTTTCCTAGTTAATATACACATTTCGCAGTGAAATAGCATCATCAGAAGTGCTTTTCTTTGGCTTTTCATTCTAACTTTACGTCACGTGTTAATAATGAAGAATGTAGCCCACACAACACATTTAACAAGAGCAACTACATTAAGATATATGCCTCATTCCCAAAATCTCACATTAAGTGTTTGAACTAAACAGGGTAGTGATGAAGAACACTAGCTGAAACTAATCTATGGTTACTAAAAATATCTGTATCAATCCAACACTGAATATACCATACACTTCCGCAAACACTGAAAAACATACAATGTAATTAGATACTGGCAAGAAGCAAGTCATCAAATAAAAAAAACTTAAAGGTTATATTCTTTCAACTGCTCCTATCCTTTGAATAACCACTTCCAAAATGCACAAATGATGGCCAAAGGCATAAGAATAAATTTTTAATTAGAGAAAGCCATTACACCTTGATTAACATGGAGAATAAATACAAAAAGAAACATGTAACATTTCATTCTTGTTTTAAACCTAATGCTTACATTTAAACCTTCTACAAAACCAAAAATTATATATATAATATGCAAGCACAAGTCAGTACTTGCTATCTTTGGTGTACTTTGCTATCATAGGTGTGATACAACAAGCAAAAAAGGAAAAAAAAATTTCAGGAATGC